>NC_142008.1:2094300-2144300 GCF_049901715.1 Pseudonaja textilis
GTGATTGTCTTTTGTGACCTTCTGACAAGCGAAGTCAGTGGGGGGAAGCAAACTCACTTAACAACTGTGTTCCTGACTTAAGAACCGTGGGGATTCACTTAACAACTGTGGCAAGAAAGGTCGTAAAATGGGATGAAATTCACTTAATTTCACTTAGCGATGAAACTTTGGGGCACAATTTTGTGGTTTTGTAAGTTGAGGGCTATTTCTAGGAATAGGGGCAAAAGATAGCAAAGATACTCCCAAGAGCAATAGGTGCAATCTTGGGTGCCATCCCAAAACATCTGCAACCTCACAGCTGTCGGCATTGACACAACCCCCATCGGTCAATTGCAAAAGGCAGGTTGGTTTGGAAGAGCTTCCGTCCTGCCAATGAAACCTTTAACCCCACCAAACAGCCACATCTGGCTACGCCAAGTCCTCCCAGTTTTCTTGCAGACGTTGTTATTGTCCGAGATGTTGTCCCAAGGCTCATAAGGTTGCTTTTATCAATGCTATTGTAACTCTGAATTACTAAACGAATGGTTGTAAGTGAAAGACTACCTGTAGAATAATAATAAAAATAACACGATTAAAATAAAACGATAAAATGAAATAAAATCAGCGTGAAGTCAGCTTGGATTCGAGAAAACCCTACGTTTAATTACGTGACCAAGCATACAAATTCAGAACATGTTTTCTGACACTTTGAAATGATTAACATCGGGATTTATCTGTCTCTCGCGAAAGACCTCCCCCACTAATTGGGGTTTTATTTTATTTCTAAGAGGGGGGTGGACAGCAGCGTGGCTCCTTCCCACCATTCCTCAAATCCTAGCTGAAATTTTGCCATTTTAATGTTTGAACGAGAAGTTTCCAACTATTCTCTGGAGATCTTTAATGTTTTTCATAGTATATCAAATTGCAGATCAATCAGTGCAAGTTTATTTCTTTGTTTAAAAAAAAAAAATCCCACGCACATACTTTAAGCGTTGCAGATATGGAGGAGAAGAAAGGGAGAGAATAAGAGAGAGAGAAAGGAAGGGAGTGAGAGTGAATGAGGAATAGAGAGAGAGAATGAGAGAGAAAGAATGGGTGAGTGAGAGAGAGAGTGAGAAATAGAATGGGAGAAAGAATGAAAGAGAGAGAATGGGAGAGAGAATGAATGATGGAATGAGAGAGCAAGAGACAGAGAGAGAGACTGAAGAATAGAATGAGAGAGAAAAGTGAGAATGAAAGACAGATGGAGAGAAAGGAAGAAAATGAGAAATAAAGAATGAGTGAGAGAGAACAAGACAGAGAAAGAATGACAGAGGGAGTGAGGGATAGAATGAGAGAAAGAATGGGAGAGAGAATGAATAAGAGAGGGAGAGGAGGATAGAATGAGAGAGAGAGAAAGAAGGATAAAATGAGAAAGAGAAAATGGGAAGGTGTGAGAGAATGAGAGAGAATGATAGAACAAGAGACAGAAGGCGAGGGGGAGAAGAAGAGAGAATGAAAGAGGGAGAGGAGGAGAGAGAGGGAATGAATGATAGAGAGAAAGAAAAGGATAGAATGAGACAGTGAGAGAAAGTGAGTGAGAGAATGGGGGAGAGTGAGAGAGAGAACAAGAGAGGGGGGGAATGAACGATAGAATGAGAGAGAGAAAAGGGTGAGAGAGTGAGAAAAAGAAAGGGAGGGAGAGAATGAAGGATAGAATGAGAAAGAGAAAGGGAGAGAGAAGGAGAGAAGGGGAGAGAGAGAAGGAGAACGAAAGATGATCCACAGCATTCCACTCAGGCAGGTTTCTATCTGGTGATATTCCAGTGGCCCAGTGCCCAAATATTCATGCATATATATATATCATTCTAGCTGATTTCTCCAGACTGTATGGAGGTTCTCCCTTGGCCTTTTAGATCATCACTCAATGAATGCTATTTAAAAAAGAAGAATTATGTTACAGAGAGAGACTGCTATTAAATCATGACGGTAGGGAAAAAACAGGACCCTGTTTTGAAGGAAATTTTGGAGCGAACCGTAGCACCGCTTCTGAGCTTTTGAAAAAACAATGGACAATGTCTGAAGCACTCCGCTTTGGCGTGTTTCTCACAACCTACACATGTACACACAAACACACACATTGTGGGGTCTCTTGTGCTCTTTGACCTTAGTGGTTTGCTTGAAGACATTTTGCGGCCCGACTAGTGATGAATGGTATGGGTCAGTACAAGAACTGATGATGTTACCTAGTTGGGTCACAAAACATCCGCAAGAAAACGACCAAGCTCGGAGAGCCCCAAGGACCAAATAATCCTCCTCCTCCTCCCCGCCCCCTGCAATCCCCACTCCTGTCTAGCACTGATGATGTTACCTAGTTGGGCCGTGAAACGTCTACAAGGAAACTCCCAACTCAGAGGGGCTCCAAGAACATCACTGTTCAGTCCTGAGCTACACATATTATCTTCGGTTGGTAACTCACGCACACTATTGTTGCTCAATTGCCAAGTCAATTGCACTAAATATTTATAATATTTGTATTTATAATAGGGTGGGGACCATTGCCCCCCTCTCAAATATCTGTCTCCTAGTCTTAACCTCTTCTCCCGTCTCCTCTTCCTCCCAACCAGAATTGGCCTTCAAGGGATTGAGTCTAGGATCCAGGCAGGGGTGGGATTCTACCGGCTTGGCCTGGTTCGGGCGAACTGGTAGCTCCCAGGATCAGCTGGGAGTGAACCAGTTCAGTTTGCTCTGACAATCAGCTGTTGGGCCCAGCTGCTTGCCTGGATTCTAGGCTGCGCTTTATATCCTGTTTTTCAAGCTCAGTTGATTTGCATGGCACAGCTGTCAGCTGTTTAACACCCGGGGTTGCTGGAGAAGGTCAGTAGCAAGTGTTCTGCATGCATGCAAAGCGAGAAAAGTGCACACAAAGTGCACACTCACTGAACTGGTTGTTACACCGGTTGAATCGCACCCCTGGATCCCGGTCCAGACATCCAAAACTGGTCAGCTTTGCATGGGACCAGGAGTGGACATTCAACTCTAATCAAAAATGATCAACAAGTATGGGAACTGAAAGGGAACCTACCAATGAATGGGGCTGTCTACCACCACGTTCTCGTGGAAAAGCTGACTTGTGAGTAGAGATAACCCTCCAAAGTTGGAACACGGATGATCGTACGCAACCTGAACTCTAATCCAGCTACATGACAGTTGGCCTGAAGCTTCTGCTCTGAAGGCCAAAAGGAGATTAGGTTGCAACCTACTTTCAATCACTTGTGTAGTTGTCCTTCTGGAGCAAGATTAGTCCTGGGTGAAGAAAAACTTGCGGTATAACGTGTTAATCCCCTGAAGTTAGCCGGTCTAGGACACAAGGTTGGAGAAGGTTCTCTCCTAAGACTTTGAGATGAACCCCAGTGGAGACTGGGCCAGTTGGCTTGCTTATTTTATCATCTGATACCCTAACCAGCTGGCATTTGGAGAGCTCCTAAGACAGGCCCGTAAGGCAAGTTTTTCTCCTATATCCCATCTCGGAGACTACTACTATAGCTAGCCCTTGATGTAACAACTGTTTAGTGACCGCTCAAAGTTGCAACGGCATTGGGAACAGGATTGTTTTTTTACACTTATGACCGTTGCAACATCCCCTGTGGTCACGTGATGAAAATTCAGGCGCTTGGCAATGGACTCAGGTTGATGACGGTTGCAGAGTCCCAAAGGCCACATGACAGGGAAAAGAAGAATCCTTGATGGGAAGTGTAATAAGTAGCCTGGCCTTCTGAAACCCCAAGCCTCTAAAACATCCTGACCTCTTCCAAATATTGACTTGCTGGTCCCAGAATACCTCCTAACTTAGTCATGGTAGCTGGGACAGAGATCAAACCATCAAAACCAGGGATCATCACACTTGACAGCTTTAAGACTTGTGGACTTCAACTCCCAGAATTCCTCCTCTGGTCATGTTAGCTCCGGAATTCTGGGAGTTGAAGTCCACAAGTCTTCAACTTGCCACGTTTGAAGACCCTTGATCTAATCTATAGCTAGATGCCTACACTTTGTCACAGCTTTGGTGGGAAGTGTAATAAGTAGCCCGGCCTAGAGATTTCTGACTTCCCACTAACATTTGAAGCATCCTTATTACTTCCAAATATTGGGGAACTGGATTTGCAGATCCCAGAATATCTCCTCATTTAGTTATGCTAGCTGGGACAGAGATCAAATGTAACGTATAGTATCTGCACGGTGTCACCGCTTGGAGACAATTTTCACCTCTTACATCTGGGGATGAGCTTATTATGGTGTGGATTTCTTCCTTCCTGGTTAAGCCTTTTCTGATCTGCCACCTGTAATCTCATTGGCTGTGCGAAATGTCAGAGGATTAACTTCTCCCCAGCTAATATCAGGGGAAGGAGGGGAGGCACTAAGCGGGCAAAATTCGCACCAGCGGCCTCTTGACATTCTCCTGGCAACGGGGAAGCTCCCCTCTCAATTCCTGCCAAGCCCAAACAGAGATGCCCATTGTGAGAATGACGCACTCCCCTTTCACCAGACGCAAACCTCGATTGATTTCCGTTAGCAAGCATTGCAAACCATGGATAGTTGTATTTTGCGGAATGGGTTAATTATGCAATTGCCAGCATCCTCACAGAGACGGTGAACCTGCAGGGCAGGGGATTTCTGGATTTTTATCATGCTTTCTCTCCCTTTGTAGGGGCCTCCACCTCGTTATTAAATCTCCTTTTTTTTTTTTCATTAGGAAAAGCAACAGGGTGCAAGAAGAAATATCAAGATAACAAGGAGGAACCGAAGAAGAGAAGGAGGCAGGAAGGGAAAGCCGCATCGGGGAGCACCGAGTTATTAAGGAATTTGCAAAGCTTAATATCACATTCCACGGTGGTTAATTTAAAAAAAAAAAATGAAATAAAACAGAGAAGGCCAAAGATCACTCCTGGTGCTGCATGCACAGCATAGCAAAGGGGGAATTAAATGAAAAATTTGGAGGAGTGGGCTTTGCAGGATTTGCAAAAAGTGCACTTTTTTTCCAGGAATGTGTTGGATGTCTGAGTAAGTTTGGGAAATTAGCAGAGGGGGAGAATTCAGGGTGGGGAAATCCCACCCCTAAAAGATTTATTTCACAGCTGTGGGACAAACGAGCTGTCTTGGCATGTATTAAAGCTGTATTTCGTTGTGCCATTTTACTTTGGATATCAGGAATGCAGGAAGTCTCTGACTTATGATCACAATTGTTTCCGTTGCTAAGCAAGGCCATGGTTTAGTGAGTTTGGCCCCGTCTGACAAGCTTTCTTGCCACCGTTGTTAAGCGAATCCCTGAGGTTGTGAAGTTAGTCACACCCGTTGAGTTTGCTCATCAGAAGGTCGCAAAGGTTTATCACATGACCCCAGGGACATTACGTCCGTTGTAAATACGAGTCACTTGCCAAGAGTCTGAAGTCTGATCATGTGGCCACGGGGATGCTGTAACGGTCGCAAGTGTGAAAAACGGTCAGAAGTCCCATTTTTCAGTGCCGTTGTACCTTTGAACGGTCAATAAATGGACCGTTGTAAGTCAAGGACCGTGTGTGAAACGTAGAACAGAGACTCCTTCTATCCCAAAGCTTAAGACGAAGACATTGCAAGCTTTGTTTTTGCATGGATGTCCTAAGAGGATACGCCAGAATTTCCTCTTTTTTTTTTTTTTAAAGAATTATTATTACTAAATAAATATTTTTCTGCTTATGTGAGCACGTTAAGCAGCTTAGGGCAAGGGAAGAAAACATGAAATGTAAAACACGCACACACACACACACGCACACACACACACACACACACACACACACACACCAAATGGGATCTCCGTTAGTCGCGATCCTAAACATTGAAAATCAGCCTTCTCCATTGAGGAGAAAATTAGCTTCCCCCATTTCCTGAAGCCCTGGGCATCGAATGCATTCCCTGGGGAATATTTTGCCGCGTTCCTCGGCTTATGACCATAATTGAAGCCAGAATTTCCACTGCTAAGCAAGGCCGTTGTGCCTAATTTTAGGACCTTTCTTGGCCACGGTCGTTAAGTGAATCCAGCTTCCCGTATAGACATTGAAAATCTCCAAGCTTCGAGAACACCAAGGACTCCACAGTCCTCCTCCTTGCAAACCCCTCCCTTCCAGCATTGATGGTGTTACCTAGTGGGGTCATGAAACGTCTGCAAGAAAACAGCCAAGTTCAGTTAGCATCCAGGACCCCAAAGTCATTCTTCTTCTTCTTCTTCTTCTTCTTCTTCTTCTTCTTCTTCTTCTTCTTCTTCTTCTTCTTCTCCTCCTCCTCCTCCTCCTCCTCCTCCTCCTCCTCCTCCTCCTCCTCCTCCTCCTCCTCCTCCTCCTCTTCTTCTTCTTCTTCTTCTTCTTCTTCTTCTTCTTCTTCTTCTTCTTCTTCTTTCTTCTTCTTCTTCTTCTTCTTCTTCTTCTTCTTCTCCTCCTCCTCCTGCTCCTCCTCCTCCTTGCAAACCCCTCCCTTCCAGCACTGATGGTGTTACCTAGTTGGGTCATGAAACGTCTTCGATAAAATCTTCAAGTTCAGACAGCATCCAAGACCCCCAAAGTCGTCCTCCTCCTCCTCCTCCTCCTTTCCAGCTCTGATAATATTCCCTAGTTGGGTAACGCAAGAAAACAGCCAAGCTCAGAGAGCACCAAACACCTCACGCTCCCTAACCCTTTCTGAATTACAAATCAAGAAAGTTTATTTTTCCTCCCCAACCTCCACCCTCCCCCAAAAAAACCCCAGCCTAACTCCCTGAAACAACAAACCAGGGGAAGTCCCGCTGATTGACCCGGATCCCAGAAGTCAATAAACCTCTTTCTTCTCAACTAGCCACCATTCTAGGTTGCACAGCTAAAAAACAGCAGGCCTTATCTTGACCCCAAAAATATCGTTCCAAAAAGAATAATAATCTCTCTGCATTGTTCCACTCCTTCTTCTCTACACACACACAAACACACACACACACACACACACACACACACACACACACACACTGTCTCTGTCACAACCACCACAAAAGAAAAAAAAAGAAAAGAAATCACCCTCCGATGGTGTGAGAGATTCTTCTTTGGCTGCCAATATATTTTAATAAACTTTTTAGCCTGTGTGTTAGCACACAGCTGCTTCTCGGATCAGCACTTCTCATGACTCATTTTTCGGAGGTCGCCGTTTCCCAAGCTTTATATCAGGAGGGGTTGAAGGGGGGAGGGAGGGATGGACAGATTGTCTTTCTGTGCCCTCGCCCCTAAAGGCAAAGTGGGCAAACGGTGGCCCCTGGGAGCCGGAGGGGGAAGGAGAGGCAGAGAGAGGTTTCGGGGATGGGATGGCCAGCCGTGGGTGGGTGGGGGGAGTTTCAAGCGGAAAGAGAAGGGAAACTGCATGCACTCTAAAAAAATGGGGAGACCCCCCAGGAAGGAGTTAACATCTGTAGTTGTGGGGTCCCTGGGGTCCTCGATGGACAGCAGAGGTTTAAGGTCAGATCCAGCAGCAGGCAGAGGTTGTAGCAGCTGCTTCAGATGGGCCTGCCATCCTTCCCTCCCCTCTCTCCTTCCTTCCTTCCTTCCTTCGCTCTCTCCTTCCTTCCCTCTCCCTTTCCCTCTCTTCATTTCTTCCTTCCTTCCCTCCCTCCTTCCTTTCTTCTCCTTCTTCTGCCCTCTCCTTATCTCTCACTTCTCCTTTCTCCTCCTTTCCTTCTTTCCCTCCCTCCCTCTTTCCTTTGCTCTCTCCTTCCTTCCCTCTCACCTTCTGTTTCTCCTTCCTTCCTTTCTTCCTTCATTCTTCTCCTTCCTTCCCTCCTCTTCCCTCTCACTTCTCCTTTCTCCTTCCTTCTTTATACTTTTCTTCCTTCATTTCTTCCTTCCTTCCTTTGCTCTTCCTTTCCTCTCACCTCCTGTTTCTCCTTCCTTTCTTCCTTCATTCTTCTCCTTCCTTCCCTCCTCTTCCCTCTCATTTCTCCTTTCTCTTTCCTTCCTTCCCTCCCACCTCCTTTGCTCTCCTTCCTTCCCTCTCACCTTCTCTTTCTCCATTCTTTATACCTTTCTTCCTTCATTTCTTCCTTTCTTTACTCTCTCCTTTCCTCTAACTTTTCCTTTCTCCTTCCTTCCTTTTGTCCTTCCTTCCTTTGCTCTCTCTTTTCTTTCCTCTCACCTTCACTTTCTGCTTCCTTTCTTCTTTATATCTCTCTTCCTTTAATTCTTTCCTTTCCTTCATTCTCTCCTTCCATCTTTTTCTTTCTCCTTCCTTCCTTCTCTCCCACCTTCCCTCTCTCCCTCTTCCCTATCTCCTTCATTCCTTTTCTCCTTCATTCCTTCCCTCCTTCCTTTCCTCTCACTTTTCCTTCCTTCTTCCCTCCCTCCCTCCATTCTACCTTCTCTCCTCTCACTTTTCCTTCCTTCCTTCCTCCCTCCATTCTACCTTCTTTCCTTTCATTGTCCTTCTTCCTGATATACTGTGGTTTTGTATTAAATGGTATTTTAAGGTTTGTTTAAAGCAGGTCAGGCTGGTGATCATGAAATCTCAGGAAAGATGTTGTCCCGGAAGGAAGGAGCCCACATCTTGGTCCCATCAAGCACCATCATTTAATTGATGTGACCCAGAGCACATCAACTCTGCCTGTTCATATTGGACAGGCAGAAACAAGGGAAGGCTGTTGGGTGCTCAAGTAACCAGTCCTCATTGTGTACAGGGATTTAGGGGGTGATAACCCCATGTTGAATTGCATCCAACAGCCAATGAACAACCAGTATATCTCACAGCACCGATGAAACAGAATATTTGTAGCTCGGGGATGTAATGAGGGGGTCCTTGTTGCCCTATGAGTCTGGTGGTTTTCTTGACCCAACTAGGTAACATCATCAGTGCTAGAAGGAAGGAAGAGAAGGGTGGTGGGGAGGAAGGACTGTGAGGTCCTTGGTGCTCTCTGAGCTTGGCTGTTTTCTTGCAGACATCACATTACCAAACTAGGTAACATCATCAGTGCTAGAAGGAAGGAAGGGGAGGAAGGGGAGGAAGGACTGTGAGGTCCTTGGTGCTCTCTGAGCTTGGCTGTTTTCTTGCAGACATTACATTACCAAACTAGGTAACATCATCAGGGCGAAGGAACTGTAGGGCTCCTGGGAGGATTTATTCCATAGCCTGAATCTTCAAGGCTTCTTGGTCCTTCTTAACCTGAATGGAGGAGGGACATCGTCTGCCTGGAAACCAGGTCCCTAGGTCTAACTACGACAGGTGCGAAACACCAGTTCCCCAGCTGAAGGCCCAGTTTATTGCTTTATTGCTGAAAGCCGACTTAAAGGAATCTTCTCAATTAATTAGTTCTTTGGGGACTACCTATGGATTCTAGGCTGATTCTCCCACTTTTCACTCCACACGCTTCCCAGACCTCCATCCAAAGCGCAGCGGCTGGCACGATACCAACCATGAGGTCTTCTCGATGGAAGGGTGAGGTGGGGTGGGCTCCTTCCCCCCCCACCCCATTTGCTGTTCGCCAAGGAAAATAAAAGAGCAGAATTCAACCAGGTTTATTAAGAGGCATTTGCGATGCGGTGAGAAGGACCTACGGGCTGGTTTTTAAAAACACTTCAAGGATGGATTTTTCCACTGCCCTGGAAGAAGCCAAGCCAGATTTGAGGGATAGCAGGAGGTTGGCTGGAGGGCAAAATGCATTCGTTATACTTTCCACCGTCAGGGAGGGAAACAGGTCTCTGAAAGTGGATGAGTTCACTTGTTTGGCTAACGGTGAGGTGACAATTCCTTTGATGACAGACACAAGTCCTGGGCATCCTGGCCCTTGAGGCTTTTCCAAGGACAGCTTGGGGGGTTGGGAAGACATTTTTTTCGGGAGACCGAAGTGGTGGCCTTAATTGGTTCTTACCGACCAGGCTGTGTGTAAACAGCCCCCTCGCGGGTGGGTGGGCACGAGGCACAACTGTTATTCTGTTCTTTCGGTGCCGGCCAAGGACTTGGTCAAAGCCCAGACTGACGTCATTGCAAGTCCACCTTAGGAAGGGCTGACTTCCTTGAGATGGTGATGAGCTGGGTGGAAAGACCGCGTGGCCTTCAATGCATCTTTGTTAGTAGACCAAGTCTGGCCCAGAAGCGTGAGCTCCCGTGAAGAAGCAGGCACGTGGTAGGAGAACCGGAGAGGTGGGGGGTGAAATAGGGCTTCGCAGCAAAAACTGAGCTGGGCTCGAAACGTTGGGGCAGAACAACAACTCCGTTCTCCGCAATTCAAGAAGAAACTTGAATTGACGGGAACAACGATTAATCAGTGGAATTTCTTGCCTCCAGAAATTGTGAAGGCTCCAACCCTGGAGAGTTTTTAAGAAGAGACCAGGCAGCCATTTGTCTGGAATGGTTTAAGATCTCCTGCTTGAGCAGGGGGTTGGACTAAATGACCTCCAAGGCCCCTTCCAACTTTTGTTGTAGGAGACAGTCATGAGCCATGGTGGTGCAGTGGTCAGAGTGCAGTACTTCAGGCTAATTCTGCTGACTGCTGGCTGCCTGCGATTTGGCAGTTTGAATCCCACCAGGCTCCAGGTTGGCTCAGCCTTCCCTCCTTCTGAGGTGGGTAAAAGGACGACCCAGATTGTTGGGGGCAAGAGGCTGATTCTGTAAACTGCTTAGAGAGGGCTGTAAAAGCACTATAAAGTGATATATAAGTCTATGTATTATTGCTATTTTTTTCCTTCCTTCCTTCCTTCCTTCCTTCCTTCCTTCCTTCCTTCCTTCCTTCCTTCCTTCCTTCCTTCCTTCCTTCCTTCCTATCCATCCCAGCTCAAGGTTGACTCAGCCTTCCCTCCTTCCGAGGTGGGTAAAAGGAGGACCCAGATTGTTGGGGGCAAGAGGCTGACTTTGTAAACCGCTTAGAGAGGGCTGGAAAGCACTTATGAAGTGGTATATGAGTCTGAGTGCTATTGCTATTCATAGTGCTTGTGGTAATAGCAATAACAGAGTGAAATCCTATTCCATTTCAGACAAATGGCTATTGAATTTCTTCCTAACAGCCTCTAGTGATAGAGCGCCCACAACTCCTGCAGGCAAGTCGTTCCACCAATTAATTGTTCTCACTGTAAGAAAACTTCTCCTTAATCCTGAATTGCTTGATTAATTTCCACCCATTGCTTCTTGTCCTGCCCTCAGGTGCTTTGGAGAACAGCTTGACTGCCTCTTCTTTGGGGCAGCCCCTGAGATATCAGAACACTGCTATCATGTCTCCCTTAGTCCTTCTTTTAATTAAACCAGACATACCCAGGTCCTGCAACCGTTCTTTATAGGTTTTAGCCTCCAGTCCCCTAATTATTATTTTGTTCCTCTTCTCTGCACTCTTTTCAGAGTCTCAACATCTTCTTCGTATCATGGTGACCCAAACTGGATGCTGTATTCCAAGGATGGTCTTAGCAAGGACTTATAAAGAGGTAGTAACACTTCACGTGATCTCTAGAATATCTCTTGTCTTTGTGTTGTCAGGTCTAGAGAAACTGTATAATCTAACAGACTGTTCCTCTACTTAATCAATAGCTTGCAATTTTCATGATGGATCACCCTTAAATATCCTATCGTTGATCAACTTTCTACCTACAACAGGAATCTTCCCTTGTAACAAAAGTTCTTTTTCTTCAATTGCTTGGAATAATGAATCTCAACCTTGGCAGATGGATGGACTTCAATTCCCAGAATGCTGCCTTCTGGCTGGGGAATTCTGGGAGTTGAAGTCCACCCAAGTTGAGAACCATTGTTTTAGAAGCTGAGCATACTCCCTGCCCCCTTTTCTGGGCAAAATTTCCTTAAGTTGTAAAATGGTCCCACCTCAGCCGCACAGAACACAAACTCACAAATGTATAATTTAAAATACATTTATTGTCTCCTTTGTTCTCCATTGTTATACCAAGTTGTTAAATAACTTAAATACATTCTCCACAGTCACTCAAGAATCCGATTCATACCTACAAGCTGTACATATGAGGTAGAGAGAAAATAATTTAGGCTACCTTACAAAGCATTAAACACCCCAAAATTCACGGACAATAAAATACTACAAATCCTTCACATGTTGATTCCTCGGAAGGAATCCCATTCACGAGTGTGTGCAACCTATCTTCAAGTCCATATTCATGGCCTTTTGACAAGACTTGGGGGTAAAGGAGTGATAAAAGTCAGTGAGCCCCCAATACAATTTTGGAAAGAAAAAGAAAAAGAAGAGTAAGAATCAATGCATACCAAAAACAGAAAATGAAGTATCTTTACTCAGAATTTACAGAATCCTACAAGCTGATCTAGAAAACTTGCAGGCCCCAAGTTGGAGAAATTACTGAAATAAGCATTAAATAAGATAGCGTGACAATGACGTTCCAGTGAGAATTGTTAGAAGAACATCTCCAACCAACATCTATGGAGATTCTCCATCATCCAGGCCACGGTTGTCCCAAAAATGTTTTTTTTTTCAAAAGGCAACTGGACTATGTTTTTCCTAGAAGACATTTCACTTCTCATCCCAAGAAAGCTTCTTCAGTTCTGAGGAACTGAAGAAGTTTCTTAGATGAGAAGTGAAACGTCTTCACAGAAAATCAAAAAGGAAGTCCACTTTGGGAAAAAAGCCTCCAACCAACCTGAATCTATCTTCTGGGTCTAGAAATTTCAACTGTCCGCTGGTCTAGAACTGGGATTATTAAAATAGCTGAGGGATCCAGGTTGGGAAAAGTAGGACGTTCTCTGCATTTACATAGATGGTAGAGTAGGTTTTGGGATCGGGCAGAATTCATCCCGTTCTGGAGTAATCTGGCCTGTATATGGGGTGTCTTGGAGTTTCAATGCTCTAGGCCAGGGGTCTCCAACCTTGTCACCTTTAAGACTGGAGGACTTCAACTCCCAGAATCCTCCAGCCAGCAAAGGATTCTGAGAGTTGAAGGTAGCCAAGGCTGAAAGTGGCCAAGGTTGGAGACCCCTGCTCTTGGCAAGATAGGTTGCTTACCAAAAGAAACGGGTCCTAGTCTTGTGAGACCTACATCTGTGCGGTGTAGTGGTTAAAGGCACTGCTCTAGAAGCCAAGAGACCCTAAGGACTAGAAGACCTCCAAGGTTCCTTCCAAAACACTATCATTCTATGTTCTGTTTTCTGAGTTCTAGTCCTGATGTAGGCATGAAACTATCAAGGTGACTTAAGGCCAATCCTTCTTAAGGTAGGTGCTGTGGAGTCACAATAGGCTTACCTAGGAGACAGATGGACCATGGTGGACAAATGAACCATGATGGACAGATGGGACCATAAATATATTTTATATATATATATATATCAGCTTGCCTCCTAAATGTGTCAGGTTTTCCATCACTGGAGGTTTTCAAAAACAGACTGGACAACAATTTGACCAAGATGGTAAATGGGCTACTGCCTTGAGCAGAGCTTTGGACCAGAAGAGTTCTAAGATTTAGGATTCTATGTTCTATATCTGACCAGTAGAGATTTAGGATTTATTGCACACATTAGATGCCACATTCACACTAGCTCACACTTTTGAATTTCTCGTTCGCTATTTCAGGAGTAGATGAGGACAATTCTGTGTGTTCTTCTCATCCAACCTTTGCAAAGCGACCACAAAGTTAGATCATTTACAAAAATACACACACACACACACACACACACACACGATCTAGATATAACTACACAGCTACACACACACAAATATATATATAAGTGTGCGTGTGTGTGTTTTCTTAGGTTTTTAAGCCGAATACCGTACACACACACATATACATATGCATATACATATACATATATATATATATATGAATAACACACACACACACACATATATATATATATTGGCTGTTCTCCCCTTAAGGGATGAATCGGTGGGACAGTTTGAACTGGACAACAATGTGATGAGACTGAGGGAAAAGCCAAAAATATCTGATCGAAGTCTACACTCTGGAGACAATTTTTGGATGGTTTATGGATCTAAGGCAAGGGTCTTCAAACTTGGCAAGTTTAAGACTTGTGGACTTCAACTCCCAGAATTCCTCCTCCTCCAGTCATGTTAGCTCAGGAATTCTGGGAGTTGAAGTCCACAAGTCTTAAAGCTGTCAAGCCTGAAGACCCCCGATCTAAGGCACACATTTAAGTGAGAGCTACCACCATAAACGAAAACCTTGACTTGGAGGATCAGTGGAGCCATGAAAAGCTGGATTGAATCATGTATGGTGGTAGACGTTTAAGAGATGGTTAGAACTTGAAGGCAACGTGGTTTCTGGAGGGTCACCAACCTAGAAACGAATAACCCAAGTGGGTTATTCTCAGTAAAGTCTCCACTTTAAATGAGGGTAGAAGTTCTGGTGCTCCTCACAGAGACGCAGCTCTCGTCATGGACCATGTTAGATGATGGTTTTGGAGGTGGAACTTCAGAAGGGTCTCAGAAGCACCACCTTCATTAATAGCACGCAGATTATACATGTGGTCTTTGATTTATAACCACAATCGAGCCCAAAATTTCTGTTGCTAAACAAGACGTTTGTTCAATGAGTTTTGTCCCTTTTTTTTCAACCTTCCCTGCTACTGTCGCTAACTAAATCACTGCGACTGTTAAGTTAGAAACATGGCCGTTAAGTGAATCTGGCTTCCCCATTGACTTGGCTTATTAGAAGGTCGCAAAGGGGATCACACGATCTCCAGACACTGTGACCGTCATAAAAGTGAGCCAACTGCTAAGCATCTGAATTTTGATCAGATGACCACGGGGAGGCTACAACGGTTGTAAGTGTGAAAAATTGTCACAAGTCGCTTTTTTCAGTGCCGTTGTAACTTTGAATTGTCACTAAGTGAATTTTTGTATGTTGAGAACTACTTGCCTTTTTACTCTGTATGCATGTGCCTCAATACTATTCATATATAGATATAGCTATAGATATATATTTCACAAAAACCACAGGAGGAAAAAAGAAACCCTTATTATTTACAACATAGGACAGGAAAGCAATAGTATCTCCATTAAAATTCACATAAATACTTTAAAACAAAAAAATACTTACAGAAACACTCTGGCTTCAGTGCGTGCATAACTATACAAAACCCCAACCTGCCCTGTCAGTAGTTCGTTCACACCTCCACCTCTCTCCTTTCACAAGTGTGTGCAGTACAATCTGTGAGAATTGCCGATCTCTAGCACTATCACACTCGTCGCGCAACTAAAACCAAGCACATCCCATAATTGCACGGGTTTTGCATCAGAAATATGTCTCTGTAACCCCCAAATTTTTTTTTTAATAAAAAGAACAGTATTTTACAATTACCCCATAGCTCAGCATCACAGCCAGCAATCTTCCAGTACAGGTAGTCCTCAAATTATGATCATAACTACAACCACAAATATTTGTGGCTAAGGGAGAAAGTTCTTAAGTGAGTTTTACGACCTGTCTTGCCACCGTTGTTAAGTGAATCACTGCAGTGGTGAAGTTAGTCCCACGGTTGTTAAGGGAATCTGGCTTTCCTACGGATTTTCCCACGACCCCCAGGGTCACAGCAACCATCATAAATACGAGTCAGTTGTCAAGCGTCTGAATTTCAATCACCGTAGGGATGCTGCAACGGTCATAAGTGTGAAAAACGGTCACTTTTTTCACTTTGAATGGTCACTAAACAAATTGTTGTAAGTCGAGGGCCATCTGTAATGCAATAGTCTCCTTTTTACATATATAAAAAAGATTCAAATCTATCGCCTTCAATTTTGGGACATATTCCTTGGGCAAGCAAGCAAATTAGCAAATAATCAAAACTGACAATATTTTGATGCTGATACACAAAAGCCCCTGAATGCTACGGCCTGACTGGAAATATACATATAGTTTATAGGGTAGTCCCTGACTTAGAAGTAAAATTGAGCCCCAAATCACATGACCCTGGATCACTGTGACCATCACAAATATGAGTCTGAATCTTGATCTCATTGATCATAGAGATGCTACAATGATGCTTTTTTCAGTGCCATGATAACTTTGGACAGTCACTAAATGAACCATTGTAAGTTGAGAACTACCTGTAATCTTATGCATACTGGTTAGAATAAGCATCATTCTTGCAATCCACAGTTGCATTTTTTTTAAAAAAAACATGATACCTTGGTTCACGCAACATGTTCAACTGGATTGGTTAAAGATCCGGCACCTGAACATATTTACATTAATTTCATGCTGGCTTAGCTTTTGGTGCAAACTCAGCCTGTCTGGTCAATTTAGTTATGGTTCACAACAGAAATAGCTATGTTCCGTGATCTAGGTTTAGCAAGTTGTATGAATTTCACCAGTTCGTTGTTTCCCTCCCAAGGAGAGATTTGTGCCAAGCCTGGACAAGTAAAAATCTATTTAAAAATGAACTGTTTGACCCATTTGTTTTGGGGTACAATTGCTCCAGGATTGCAAGCTTATATGACATTTCTTAAACAGGGTTTGTCAACTTTCGCTATTTTAAAGTGTGTGGACTTCCACTCCCAGAATTCCCTAGCCAGCATTTTGGCTGAGGAATTCTGGGAGTTGAAGTCCAGCCATCTTGAAAGTTGCCAAGACTCCTTTAGAGAAAGAAAGTTAACAGAGAAAGCCATCATCTCCCTGGTTCAACTTCCTGTAACCCAATTCCCTGAACTCTGATAATGTCTGAGATGAGATGGTGGCCTGTTTGCCTTTTAAACACGTTCACAAGGGGTTCCTAATCTACGATTGTGCTAGAAGGAGAAACTTAAATGCAAGGTTAAGCTCGTAATCTTGGCATCTGCAGAACACTGAAACAGATTAAACCAGGATCCTAACTGGGTAGGATGTGAGCATTCTCCAGTGAACCTTGGTCGATACAAGTTATCTTCAACTTACGACCACAACTGAGCCCAACATTTCTGTCGATAAGTGAAACATTTGTTAGTTTTGCCCCATTTCTTGCCACTGTTGTTAAGTAAATCCCTGCAGTTGATAAGTTAGTAATCTGGCTGTTAAGTGAATCAATGGCTTCCCCATTGACTTCGCTTATGAGAAATTCACAAAAGGTGATCACGTGACCTCAGGACGCAGCAGCGGTCGTAAGTATGAGTCAGTTGCCAAAGCTTCTGAATTTTGATCATGCAATCATAGGGATGCTGCAAAAGTCGTAACTGTGAACAAATGGTCATGTCAGATATTTCAGTGCTGTCATAACTTTGAACGGTCCCTAAACAGACATAAGCCGAGGACTACCTGTAATTTCAGGCACAGCTTTCAAAAATCAAGCAAGGCCATCTCCAAAACTGAGATGAGATTTCTACAATCCCAAGAGCATTCAAAATCCTGCAAGATCTTCTATAAGCCATCTTTAGACCAGGTATCTGAGATAGTGGCCCAGAGGAAAAATTATTCTCTTTACCTCATCAAGCAGAAAAATTGTATCAAGATTTCCCAATGTTGAGAAGCAGCCATGGGCAAGTGACTTTTGAAGTCACCACCGCTCCATAAATTTAAATAATTTTAAATAACTTGACAGAAGGGTCTGGATGTATGGAAGGATCTTCCCATTTCTGGATATCTCTGGTTGGCCAAGCGCCCAAGAATATTCCCACTAACGGGAAAGGGGAATTTGGGACTTCTCCTCCACGCTTCTTCTCCAAAAATGAAGGCTATAGCCCAAAACGAGGTGTGTCTAACAAAAGGAAAGAATATTTGTTGCTCGGGATTGAACCGAGAGGTCCTGGCTGCTGTCTAAGCTTGATGCATTTTTTTGGAAGATCTTTCATGACCCAACTAGGGAACGTCATTCATGCTAGAAAGGAGAGGTGCTTGTGGGAGGAGAAGAGGAGGAGGAGGAGGAGGAAGAGGAAGAGGAGGAGGACGACGACTGTGGAGTCTTTAAGTACTCCCTGAGCTTGGTGGATTTCTTGCAGATGTTTCATGACCCAACTAGGGGCTGTCATCAGTGCTAGAAGGAAGTGGTGTTTGGGAAGAGGAGGAGGAAGAAGATTAGGATGGGAAGGGGAAGGAGGAAGAAGCTTGGTGGGTTTTTTTGCAGACGTCTCATGGCCCAACTAAGGAACATCATCAGTGTTAAAGGGAGAAGTGTTTGGGGGGGAGGAGGAGGAGGAGGACTATGGGATTCTTGGTGTCTGAGCTTGGCGGTTTTCTTGCAAACATTTCATGAACATCACCGGCTAGGCAACGAAACGTCTGCGAGAAAACCACCAAGTTCAGTGAACACCAAGGACTTCACAAGTCCCATTTCTCCAGTTTTCCCCTTCCCCATTTCTCCCCCAAATCCTCCCCCCAAAACCCTCGAGGGGAGCTGTTCCAATGTCAAGGAGGAATGTCAAAAACAGGACCCACCGCTGGGCTTAGAGCTAAATGAAAACCAGACTTCCAGACAGTCTTCCAAGTCGCTCCGAAACCCTCTCTTTCCAAATAACATTGATCAAAAAGAAAAAAAAGAAAAGGAAGAAAAATGAGGCTGCAGCTTGCTCAAAGGTCAGGCCTTACAGTGTTGGAAAAAAATAAAAAATTAAAAGAGTCCCTTCGGGAATCCGGGTTCAAAATACCAGCGTGCAAAAAAAAAAAACTCCCCAAAATAAAAACCCGGAGTACTCACATGTTCATACGAGAGGCCCCGTTTCATAATACCACATGGAAACCATACAAACTTCTGCAAAGCTTAATAAATAAACGTTCAATATTTTAGACCTGGGCACCGGAACGTATCTAGATAGACTCCTATTCCACCCTTGAAATAATAAAGAGTCTTTTTCAGTCTTCGTTTGGTTCTCAATCCGTTGCACGGAGCTAGAGGGGGTCCTTTGGGCGAAGAGATTCCTGGGCAAACAGCTTCAGGAATGGTCTACATCAGGCCACGATCAGACCTGAGACCAGTTCATGGATGTATTTCATACCTGTTACAAGCAATGTCCCAAAGCTAGGAGCTATCGGTCACTCCTCTAATCCATCTTGGGCCCATCCCACCAATGTTGGAACCAAGCCACTCTCTCGTTCTTCATTCTCCCCAGGTCATCACCTCCTCCAAATTCATCCATTCCCAAGAAGGACAGCTTTGATAGAAGCTGCTACTGTTTATTATTATTATTATTATTTTGTTCAAAACACCCCTAAAATTGGGCCTGAGAGCAGGGATGATTTCCCAGACGAGAATGTGCAAGAAACGTTGGAGGGAATTGGAGTAGAATAGATGACCTCCAAGGGTCCCTTCCAACTATGTTATTCTAAGATTTCTGCTCTGCTCCTCCGACGGGTCAAATTGCAATTCCCCAGGACAAAAAATAAAATAAAATGCAACACTTGCACCGGTTTTAAAATCAACTGCCCATCACGCGTGGACGATTCACCCAGGAATTTATCAGCTGTTCATCCAAGTCCCATCTTGAAGCAAAAATAAAAAGTTGAATATTTGTAATATTCCCCAGTTCACATGACAGAAGAATGCTCTGTTGACCATCACACCTGTACAGATAGTCCTCAAGTTATGACTTCAACCGAGCCCAAAATTCATGTGGTTAAGGGAGTTTTGCCCCGTTTTAAGAACCTTTCTTGTGACCGCTGTTAAGTGAACCACTGCAGTTATTAAAGTTGATAACATGGTCATTAAGTGAATCTCATTAACTTTGCTTGTTAAAGGTCGTAAAAGAGGATCACATGATCCCAGGACATTGCAACTGTCATAAATACGAGTCAGTTGCCAAGCATCTTAATTTTGATTACGTGACCATGGGGGATACTGCAACGGTCGTAAGTGTGAAAAATGGTCGTAGGTCACTTTTTTCAGTGCCTTTTTTGTTAACTTGGGCACTAAACAGTTGTAAGTCGAGAACTACCTGTACAAGTGATCCAGCCTGCCATTTTGATATTTCTCCATATATATATTATTATTTTCCCTTCTGACCTACAGGAACAAGAATTGGCTGCTGGCTGCTTTACATCTAACACGTGCAGCTTTCTAGTGGTTTAAGTCATTTTGGGGCTTTTCTAAAAAAAAAAGAAAAAAAGAAACAGGCTTTTAATCAGCCCCAGAGAATATCATCAGCTACGGAGGAAGGCGGGTGAAATGTGACCCTCGAGAGACACGCATTCTTGGACTGATCCGGACGTGTGAAAAACAAAAAACGAAGCCTCATCCGTCGTCTCGAAGGCGATGTGTTTTCTCCGTTTTCCGAAGGCCGAGCGCCAAATGGCATTCCCAGCCAGGACGTCACGCTGGTTTTGAAGCAGCCCCGGGTGCCAACTGAAGTCATAAGAAGAGAGAAATTGGGGCAAAAAGAAGAAGAAGTCCTAATTAAATCACCGAAGGAATCAAAACACCAGTTGAGAAGATCTCAGGCTCTTTTTGTCGCTAGTGGTTTCCCAAATTCACCAAGTGGATTGCAACGGAGAGCAAAGAAAGAGAAGCCGAGGGCACATAAGAATAAAATTTTAAAACAAAAACCCACATCTTCACCATCTGCTACAACAAGCTGTTAGGAGGAACGTTTGAGGAACCGTCCTTATGCAAGTGACCTCTGCGACTGACTAATGGGACGTAGGCTTCTGAATTGGGCCTTCTGGAGGCCGGAAGCTCCATAAATTACTTTCTTTCTTTTTTTAAAAGAAAAATTCCTTCTAAGGCCCTCTTCCCCTAGAACATCTTCCGCCGTTGAAGGCCTTCAGGAAATGGGGGTTCTCCCAAAACGAAGTGGAACCATCCAGGTCCAAGAGAATTCTCGGGAGGGCGACACGGAAGGTGGACAATTCAGCCTCCGCGTCGTCGTCAAGAAGAGAAAAAAAAATTCCTTCCCGGTCTCCAAGCCGCCATCTTGGACATCGCAAGGGGTCTTCCATTGGTGCTGCCGTCCGAAATCTCTTTGCTGAGGGAGAGACTGGGTCAGCAAGGCACGGGACCCCTTCAAAGTGCTTCCATCACGTCGGGTAGTGCTCGGCCATCGCGCCGGGCGTCCCCGTTGTTTTTTGTTTTGTCTCGAGGAAAGGGGCCAGGAGGATCCGTCCCCGAAGTTGGGGCTCGTCGGACACAACTCCTTCAGTCCTTGCATGTGTAAACCTCCTCTCTCTGCGTACACTGCTTGCACTCCACGTAACAGCACCAGCGGACCTGACACTGGCACGGACGAGTGACCACGCGGCTTTGGATGTTGTGTCCCCGACCACAGCAGATGCTGTCACAGTTCTTGTCTTTGTAACATTTCCGGCCGGACGTCCCGGAGGAGAATCGGCTAGACAAGCAAAAGCTCGGAGAATCGTCGAGATAAACCAGATCTGTAGTCCTGGGGATCTGGTCACCGTGGCCCAGGATGGACTTCTTGGCTGGGGAGATGTCCCCTTCCCCCGTGGCCTCGTTGGTCGTGCTGACCACTTTGAGGGCCATCTCGTATTTCTGCTTGAGCTGCTTGCCGATCTCGTGGAAGGGAGAGAGCTGGCGCCAACATGTCCGGACAGTGCAGGAGCCGGACACTCCGTGGCATTTACAAGTGGTCTCCACTCCAGCTTTGATGACCTGCGGAGGGAGGAAAAACAAAACAAACGAAAGAATTTCTGAAACAAGAAAAAATGTTACGGCATCAAATGTTCATGACTGCAGATACTCCCAGCCCTGTGGCTGTAAGAGGGCCCCAAAATTACAGTCCTAAGTCCTGCCTCTCGTTAAGCAGGCCAACCTGATTTTATGAAACTTTTTTTTGCAGTGGTCATAAAGCGAATCGATAGGGTTGTTAAGCAAATCCATGGTCGTTAAGCGGACCCAGTGGCCTCTCCAATTCTTGTGGTTAAATGCCAGCAAAAAACGCATTGTAAATCCGGGTCACGTGATGGCTGAAGGATGCCGCAAACAGTTGTAAAGCCACTCAGAATTGTTTTGTTTCAAGATGGATAGCAAGAGAAAGAAAGTGAGAGAGAGAGAGAGAGAGAGAGAGAAGGAGACAGAAAGGAAGAGAGACAGAAAGTGGAAGAGAAAGAACAAGATGGAGAGAATGAGGGAGAGAGGGAGAGAAAGAGAAAAAGGGAGAGAGAGTTTGAGAGAGAGGGGAAAAGAAAGAAAGAGAGAGACAAGACAGAAAGGGAGACAGAAAGAAAGAGACAAAAAGAGGGAGAGGAAGAAGAAAATGGAGAGAATGAGGGAGGGAGAGAGAGAAGGAGAAAGAGAGAGAGAAAGGAAGGAAGGAAGGAAGGAAGGAAGGAAGGAAGGAAGGAAGAAAGAAAGAAAGAAAGAAAGAAAGAAAGAAAGAAAGAAAGAAAGAAAGAAAGAAAATGTGTAATAAGCAACCATTTTTAATAACCAAAAAGGAAGGAAGGAAGGAAGGAAGGAAGGAAGGAAGGAAGAAAGAAAGAAAGAAAGAAAGAAAGAAAGAAAGAAAGAAAGAAAGAAAGAAAGAAAGAAAGAAAGAAAAAAAATCTGTAATAAGCAACCATTTTTAATAACCAAAAAGGAAGGAAGGAAGGAAGGAAGGAGTGTGGGAGGGAGGGAAAGAAGGAAGGAAGGAAAGAAGACTGGTTGCCAATCTCTCCCAAATGCGATCATGTAACCGGGAAGGGCCCACAGCATCACTTCAAATCTGGGTGTCTTTTGGTGGGGAAGGGCGATGTCTATTATATCTTTGAAAAAATCACTAGCAAAAGTCCAGTCATAACTTGAGGACTACCTGCTGTGATCCAGGTTATCAGCCAACCAATCCCTGGAGAACCGGTAGCGGAAATTTTGAGTAGTTTGGAGAACTGGCAAATCCTGCCTCTGATTGGAGATTTTACAGTATCCTTCCCCTGCCACGCCCACCAAGCCACGCCCACAGAACCGGCAGTAAAAAAAATTGAATCCCACCACTGCTTCTGTTGGTAATTTCTATTCTCTACTCTCTCCAAAAATTGGAAGTCCATGCTCAATTCCCTGGCTTTCCTTTTCCAAAACTTCCTTTTAATTCATTTATTAAACACTTGTATATCGCTACCCCATTTACACATTGGTGACTCCGGGAGGCTTAGATGCGTGTGTGGATTTTGACCCTGAGTTGGCATTGGACTAGATCGGGGTGAGCAAATTTGGCACTTTTATCAATTGAGGTGCCCCAAATTCCTTTGGCTAAGAGTGACGGTTGTTAAGTGAACTTTCCCCCCTGTTTTATGACCTTTCTTGCCACGGTTACTAAGTGAATCATTGCAGTTGTTAATTTACTCACATGGTCGTTAAGCGAATCTGGGCTCCCCATTGACTTTGCTTGGTTGCAAAAGGGGATCGTGTGAAACCACACACACCCCGGACACCGTGACTGTCGTAAATACGAGTCAGTTGTCCCAAACGTCCAAATTTTGATCACGTGACCACGGGGATGGCTGCAACGGTCATAAGTGTGAAACGCTGTCCATGAGTCCCTTTTTTTTTTTCAAAACCGTTGTAACTTTGGACAAATAATGAGTAATGAGGTTTGCTTCTGAATTTCTGCGGTGTAAAAACCCCCTTTGGATAATACAACTTCCCTGAAGGCCAACGTTTCGCCAAATGCTGCAAGAAACGTCTGGACAGATCCTTCCTGCCTTCTCCATTTTTATTTTTATTTTATTTTTTGCAACATTCTTGGTCTCGGATGGCAAGCTGGCAGTGAGCAGATTAAAATCCCCTCACCCCACCCCACATCTCTTTACAGTATGGATTTCAATTCCCGGTGCCAAGACCAGTTTATCTGGCATGCAACGCGAGGTAATTAGTTAGCAGGACTTCTGCAAAACTTTTTGCTTGCTTTAAGGGATTTCGCAGTGGGGAAGAAGGGGCTGGCTTTGTTATAAGGATCGGATTTTTAAAAAGCAATTTTGCCTCTACATAGGAGCCATTCAGGGCAGGAGAAGAAGGGATTAAAGAGCAGGAAGAATGAGACACGAGTGATATAAAACCCAGTGGTTGTTTTCTATTTTATTCAGAATAATAGAATAACAGCGTTGGAAGGGACCTTCAAGGTTTTCTAGTCCAGTGCCCTGTCAAGCAGGAAACCCCATAATATTTCAAACAAATGATTGTTTGATCTTGTTCTTGAAAATCTTCAGTGTTGGAGCTTCCACAACTTCTGGAGGCAGGTTGTTCCACTGGTTAATTGTTCACATTTAGGAAGCTTCTCCTTAGTTCTAGCTTGCTTCTCTCCTTGGTTAGTTGCCATCCGTTGCTTCTTGTTCTCCTTCAGATACTTTGGAAAATAAGTTGACCCCTTTCTTCTTTGGGGCAGCCTCTCAGATATTGGAAGACTGCCATCATGCCACCCCCCCTAGTTTTTCTTTTCATTAAACTAGACATTAAATTAGAATTCCTGCCACTGTTCTTGGTTTTTTAGCCTCCTTTGTTGCTCTTGTCTGATTGCTTTTAGAAGCCCCTAGAGATTCTCAGGTTATGGTAGCCCCAAAAGTGCCTTTTTCAAGGGGCAACTAGAGTTTCTGGTTTTTCTTTGAAGACATTTCACCTCTCGCCCAAGGAGCTTCTTCAGCTCTGACTGGACGGCGGGGAATGGAAGGATTTACACTCCTTGCAGACAAAGCTGGTCATTTGCATCCTTTTAAAGAGTCCTTGAGGCCACCTGGAGGTTTCCTGTGTCCTCAGGATCGCCCGAGTAGTGCAAAGGAGTGTGGAGCTATCTTGGAACTGTTGACAGGATTGTGTTGTGGAGCTGTGCTTTCTGCAGGATGTTTCAGCACTTCCAAGAAGCATCCCCATTCAATTGCACCACTCAGGTGACCCTGAGGACGCAGATAAACCTCCAAGAGGCCTCAAGGACCCTCTAAAAGGACGCAAATGACCAGCTTTGTCTGCAAGGAATATAAATCCCTCCATTCCACACCATCCAGTCAGAGCTGAAGAACCTTCTTGGGTGAGAAGTGAAACATCTTCAAAAAAGTCCGCTTGCCTTTTGAAAAAAAGCACTTTGGGGCCTTCTCTGAATTCTTCCTTTCTTCCTTTGCTTGCTGTAATTCCTCTGTTTTCCTCCGTTCCCCCTTCTCGGTCACATTCTCTTTTGGTACCCCCTTAATGAAAAGTCGAGGGCATTAAAATCTTCTGGTAGACTTGAAGTTCAGGAAAAACTTTAATTAAAAAGAAGAAAAGGCTCTCTTGGGGCTCTGCTGAGGTTCATTAAAATTGACATTTTTAACTCCGTCTCTCTGGAGCGTTACTAAATTCCTTAATCCCGAGAAGAGCTGAGCTTTCAGGGAAGGAAATTGCAAATTGGGTGCGCTTCAACTCATCCACCGAGTTGAATGCAGGACCCCCAAGCAAAAAAACAGGTCATTTTTGACTTACCAATAATTCATTTAGTGACCGTCTGAAGTTACAATGGCACTTTTTTTTAACAAAGGGACTTAGGGCCATTTTTTTCCCCACACAATTCATTTAGATCCGTCCGATTTTATGACCTTTTTTTGGCCGCTGGCATTAAATAAATCACTGCAGTTGTTAAGGGAGTCACACAGTCTTTAAGTGAGTTGGACTTCCCCATTAAATTTGCTTGATGGAAGCACGCTGGGGAGGGGGAAGAGAGGAGAAGGGAGGGGAGAAGGGGGAAGGGGAAAAGGAGGAGGAGGAAGGAGAGGGAGAAGAGGAAGAGGAAGAAGGAAAGGAGAGGAGGAGGAGGAAGACTCAATGACCGTAGTCATGGGTGTACCTGAAGAACATCTGACCAGGTACTTCCCAAGAGTCAACCCAAAAGCACATCTTTGATCAACCAATGACCAAGATTAGCTGTAGAAGCCAAACATGACCATGTCTTCCAATATTTCTTTCTCCTACTTTTTCATGAAAGCAAGGTGCTCGGCCAACCTTGCCTCCATCGGAGGTCTCCAAACTTGGCAACTTCAAGTCTTGTGGACTTCAACTCCCAGAATTCTCCAGCCAGCTATGAATTCTGGGAGTTGAAGCCCACAAGTCTTAAAGTGGCCAAGTGTGGGGATCTCTTTTCTAGATTTTTGGGTGGCCCTCAACAATCTTTACCTAGCAGCCTTCTCCAGTCCCTCGGGGGGGGGGTGTCTCTACTTCTCCCCAACTACAGCCTACAACCATCGTGAGCACTTACCTTCATTCCCACCAAATTGTTGTGGAAATCCACCCGAGCGCGCAGGTCCTTGTTGGACTTCTTCCCAAGGAACTCTTTAACAAACTTGTTGCTGTATTTGAGATTGTCTCCACATCCACCCCACTGCCACGCCTCGCGATTCTCCAGGTCGGGGGCCTCGTCGCAAGTACAGCGCTCCATACGTCCGGCGCTGCAGGCTTTGGCCATGGCGTGGGTCAGCCCCGCCGAAGAGATGGCGTAAAGGAAGGCAGTTTCTTTAAACCCTGCGGAGGAAGATGACAATGCTGTTAGCACACTGAACTTCTCTCTTAGAGTGGAATCGCCCAGCCCTGATAATTTTGATATGATGGACTCCAGCTCCCAGAATTCCTCAGCCAGTAAGCTTGAAGATGGGTGGGTTTCAACTCCCAGAATTCATTGGCAAGCTTGCTTTAAGATGGGTGGACTTCAACTCCCAGAATTCCCCAGCCACCGTGCTTGGAAACGGGTGGATTTCAATTCCCAGAATGTCTCAGCAAGCATGCTTGTAGATGGGTGGACTTCAACTCCCAGAATTCCCCAGCCACCGTGCTTGGAAACGGGTGGATTTCAATTCCCAGAATGTCTCAGCAAGCATGCTTGTAAATGGGTGGACTTCAATTCCCAGAATGTCTCAGCAAGCATGCTTGTAGATGGGTGGACTTCAACTCCCAGAATTCCCCAGCCACCGTGCTTGGAAACGGGTGGATTTCAATTCCCAGAATGTCTCAGCAAGCATGCTTGTAAATGGGTGGACTTCAACTCCCAGAATTCATTGGCAAGCTTGCTTTAAGATGGGTGGACTTCAACTCCCAGCATTCATTGGCAAGCTTGCTTTAAGATGGGTGGACTTCAACTCCCAGGATTCCACAGGCAGAATGCTTTAAGACAGGTGGGTTTCAGCTCCCAGAATTCCCCAGCCACCATGTTTGTAGGTGAGTAGACTTTGGCTCCAAGAATTCCCCAGCCAGCATGCTTGGAGACGGATGGATTTCAACTCCCAGAATTCCCTGGCTATCGGTAGCCAAAGTCAAAAAACTCTTGATTTTGATCATCATCAAACAACTGTTAACCAAGTCTTCCCATTGCAGTCATTTGTTGTAGCAGCCTTAAAACAGGTTAAAACACTTTGCAGTTTTTGTGTAGCAGGCTGATAAATGCAGTGAAGGGTGCAAATTTGCGGAAAACTAGACGTAAGTACCAATTTTTGGCAAGCAAGACCACAGGATGTTAAAAACGGCTGTGGATACAGCTGTGTTGCCAGGTGCGCAAGTTCAGTCACAGGACTGCAGAGGGTTGGAATCCACGTCATAAATCCCCTTTTTGGGTCGGTTGTAACTCCGGATGGTCATTAAATGAATAGTTGTAAATCGAGGACTACCTAGATAAACAGAAAGAAAACCTTCCCCTCCCTGCTTAGCACTGATGAGGTTACCTAGTTGGGCACTGAAACATCTGCAAGGAAACAGCCATGTTCAGCGAGCGCCAAGGACCCCACAGTCGTTTTCCTCTTCCTCCTCCCTCGTCTCCACACACCCCTCCCTCCTGGAACTGATGACGTTACCTAGTTGGGTCATGAAACATCCACAAGGGAAGCACCAAGTTCAGAGACCACCAAGAACTCCACAGAAAGAGAAACCCAGATAAGCAGGGATTAACACCAGAGAAACTATCAAGCAGAAAATAATATCCTAATCAAGGAAGTACCAAGGAGATAATCACACCTCCGCCAACATCGGCAGGGCAATCTCCTGTAGGTAAATAGCAATAAACAACGCACTCATTAGCACTGATGTTGTTATGGGACTGGATCATGAAATGTCTGTAAAAAAATAACCACGTTCAGAGATCACCAAGGACCACACAGTCCTCCACCTTCTCCTCCTCCTCCTCCTCCTCTTTCCCTCCTCACTTATAGCACTGCTAATATTACCTAGTTGGATCATGAAACGTCTGCAAGAAAACCACCAACCTCAGAGAGCGCCAAGGACCCCACAATCCTCCTCCTCCTCTTCTTCCTCCTCTTGCTCTTCCTCTTCTTCCTCTTCCCTCCTTCTTCCTTCTCTTCTTCTTCCTCCTCCTCCACCCTGTAAACCACACTCCCTTCCTGCCCTGATGATATTACCTAGTTGGATCATGAAACGTCTGCAAGAAAACGACCCTACAGTAATAATAGTAGTAGCAGTCGTCTTCTTCTTCTTCTTCTTCTTCTTCTTCTTCTTCTTCTTCTTCTTCTTCTTCTTCTCGTTCTTCTTCTTCTCGTTCTTCTTCTTCTTCTTCTTCTTCTTCTTCTTCTTCTTCTTCTTCTTCTTCTTCTTCTTCTCGTTCTTCTTCTCGTTCTTCTTCTTCTTCTCATTCTTCTTCTTCTTCTTCTTCTCGTTCTTCTTCTTCTTCTCGTTCTTCTTCTTCTTCTTCTTCTTCTTCTTCTTCTTCTTCTTCTCCTTCTTCCTCTTCCTCCTCCTCCTCTTCTTCTTCCTCTTCCTCTTCCTCTGCTTCTGCTGATTCTGCTTATCCTCCTCCTCCTCCTTCCTCCTCCTATTCTTGCTCTTCCGTTTCTTCCTTTTTCTTCCTTCTTCCTCTTCCTTTATTCTTTTTCCTCTTCCTCCTCCTCCTCCTCCCTTCCTGCCCTGATGATATTAGCTAGCTGGATCATGTAACGTCCGCAAGAAAACCAAGGACCCTACAGGAGCTGTTTTCTTCTCCTTCTCCTCCTTCCCCTTCTCCTCTTCCTCTCCACACCCCCACTCCCTTCTAGCATTGATGATGTTCCCTAGTTGGGTCCTGACCCCCCGTTGTCGTCCTCCTCCGGTCGTAAGTCGAGGACTACCTGCCGCCCTCCTCCTCCTCCTCCTCCACTAACCTCTCTTGAGCAGGCTGGCCCTGTAGCGCCCTTCCAGACTGCAATTCCACCTCTCGAAGCGGAACTGGTATTGGCATTCTAGCGCACTCATGCTGATGGCTTCCATGAGGGTCTCGGCCACGCCGGGGTCTCTCCGGCACATCCGGCGCTGTTTCTTTTCCAGCTTCAGACGGTCGCAGACCTTGTAGTGGGCCTTAACGGCCGCTTCCTCCATTTCCGTGGTGAGGGGGAGGATGGTCAGAGGCTCGCTGCCCGTCAACCTGGGGAGAGAAAGGAAACGGGAATGAATCGTCCGAAGACCGTCCCTAAATCGGACGGGCCAACCTTACAAAAGTTTGTTTGTTTATTTGTTTCTAAGGTAAAGGTTCCCCTCGCACATATGTACTAATCCTTTCTGACTCTAGGGGGCGCTGCTCATCTCTGTTACAAAGCCGAAGAGCCAGCGCTGTCCGATGGCGTCTCCGTGGTCATGTGGCCGGCATGACTAAACGCCTTCGAAGGCGCATAGAAGGCTGTTCCTTTCCCACCAAAGGGGTCCCTATTTTCCTACTCGCATTTTTTTTTTCGGGCTTTTGAACTGCTAAGTTGGCAGAAGCTGTGACAAGGAACGGGAGCTCACTCCATTACGCAGCGCTAGGGATTCGAACCGCCGAACTGCCAACCTTTCTGATCGACAAGCACAGCGTTGTTAGCCACCGAGTCCCTCCTTTTGTTTCTATCCCACTTTTATTATTTTGATCAATAACTCAAGGCAACGAACGTATCTAATCCTCCTCCAATTTACCTCAAATCACCCAGCCGGCTTTCATGCCTAAGGTGGGACTAGAACTCACCGTCTCCTGGTGATTGGCCCAAAGTCACCCAGCCGGCTTTCATGCCTAAGGTGGGACTAGAACTCACCGTCTCCTGGTAACTGACCCCAAGTCCCCCATCCAATTTTCATGCCTAAGGCAGAACTAGAACTCACCGTCTCCTGGTGATTGGCCCAAAGCCACCCAGCTGTTTTTCATGCCTTTTCATGCTTTCACTGAAGTTGTTAAGTTAATCACACGGTTGTTAAGTGAATTCCCCACTGACTTTGATTGTCACATGGGGACCACATGACCTCAGGACATTGCAACCGTCATAAATATGAGTCAGTTGCCAAGCTCCCAAATTCTGATCGCGTGATCTTGGGGACGCTGCGGCAGACATAAGTGTGAAAACTGGTCACGTGGTATGTTTTTTTCAGTGCCGTTGCAACTTTGAGCGGTCACTAAATAAAAGGTTGTAAGTCGAGAATGCAAGTTCTGTTTTCCAGTCTACAGACCTCCAAGAAAAAGAGTTGTGTGGCCAGAGAGGCAGGAGTGGGGTTAAAAAAACAGTACTGGTTTGTCCATTACAGAATTCTAGTAGGGTAGGAAACCATTCCTCGATACTGATTGGCTGCTGTGTCCAAGCCACATCCACTCCTCTCTTCTTAGCCAATAGGGAAGGCAAATGGAATATAGAGCGCCTTCTTGGAAAGAGTGGGCGGAGCTTCTGCACTTGCAAAACCGAGAAGCGACGACCCGGCGAGCGCTAAGCATGTGCACTGCTGGCAGCATTTGAACTCAGCACCCGGGTTCCAACAGGTTGGGCAGAGGTTCCCAATTTCCAGCAAATGATGCTATGAAAATAAATATTCATATTCGGCCGTTACGGGTCAGGGGCTTTCTTGGCAAGGTGGCGTTCCAGGAAAATAAATGAGAACTTTTGCACAAGCATGGAAGGAAACCGGCCTCTGCTAGGGCTACAGGGAGCTGGAGTGGTTAACACTGGAGGACTTCCCATTAACCAAGATTCCTGGCTTAATTGCCAGCAGCTTCCAGGCTGGTGTCCAGGCCGGGGCCGGGCGGGCAGAGAATCAGTAAAAATATATCAAGACTCGGGGACGTTCCTTCGAGGGGAAAACCCAGAAACGGGGTTCTTTTGTGTGCCAAAACAAGGAAAATACAAGCCAAAAAATTGGGATGGAAAAAATACACGTCATTTGGAAGCCTCTCCTCAGCCCTCCTTCCTTAGGGGTGGGTTGTCCTCGACTTACGACGGCAATTTAGCCCAAAATTTCCACTGATAAGCAAAACAGTGAGTTTTGCCTCCTTATGTGGCCTTTCTTGCAGCCGTTGTTAAGTGAAACCCCACCGACGGTTAAATAAACTGCATGGTTATTAAATGAAGCTGGCTTCCCCGTTGACTTTGCTCTTCAGAAGGTCACCAAAGGGGGTCATGTGACTCCAAGATACGGCAGCCGTCATAAATGTGAGCGTCTGAATTTTGATCATGTGACCATGGGGATGCTGCAATGGTTGTAAGTTAATTAAAGTTACGCCTTTAGGCATAAAAACCAGCTCAGTGACTATAGACTAATCACCTGGAGGCGGTGAGTTCTAGTCCTGCCTTAGGCATGAAAGCCAGCTGGGTGACTTTGGGCCAAACACCAGGACACGGTGAGTTCTAGTCCCGCCTTAGGCATGAAAGCCAGCTGGGTGACTTTGGGCCAATCACCAGGACACGGTGAGTTCTAGTCCCGCCTTAGGCATGAAAGCCGGCTGGGTGACTTTGGGCCAATCACCAGGAGACGGGGAGTTCTAGTTCTGCCTTAGGTAGGAACAATGGATGGAAACTGAACAAGGAGAGATTCAACCTGGAAATAAGGAGAAACTTTCTGACAGTGAGAACAGTCAACCCATGGAACAGAAGTTGCCCTTGGAAGTTGTGGGAGCTTCATCCCTGGAGGCTTTCAAGAAGAGACTGGACTGTCAGAAATGGTGTAGGGTCTCCCGCTTGGGCGGGGGGGTTGGACTAGATGACCTACAAGGTCCCTTCCACCTCTGAATATCTGTAAGATGAAAGCTGGCTGGGTGACTTTTGACCAGTCATTCTCCCTCAGCCCAATCTATCTCACAGGGTTGTCGTTATGGGTGGGGGGAGTTAAAAGAGGAGGAGGAACGTGTGTTGGATATATAAATAAACATAATGCTAGATATTGGCAAAAAACATCATTGATCGGGGTCACGTGATTTACAGGTGCAAACAGCCGTCATCACGGGCCAATTGCCAAGTGCCTGAAATATGGTCAGGTGACCACAGGGGTGGAGAGAGTAGGTCATGACTGTCGTAAGTGGAGGACTACCAGTCATAGTTTCACGCATCAAGGAAGCATCAAAGCCAACGGATCAGATGCACCGTGCCTGTCGGTTGCCAAAACCTGCCATATCAGGGGGTTTCCAGTCAATTGCACAGAATGTGAAGGATGGATGTTTGTGTTTATTTTCGTAGTCATCTGAAAATGGTATTTAATTTCATTGTACGAGGTGCAATGACAATAAAACTGAACTAAACTTTGTGGGCCCCGTAAACAGCATTTATAGGAGGGGTGACCAGCAATGGACCCCGTTCTTTGCGATGGGCAAATAACCAAGATACCTACCTGGAAGACACAGAGGTCCCAAGGTACATGTCGTAGTCAGGGGTGGGATTCAAATTTTTTAACAACCGGTTCTGTGGGGGTGACTTAGTTGGTTGGTGTGGCTTGGTGGTCATGTGATTGGGTGGGCATAGCTTGGTGGTCATGTGACTGGCTGGGCGTGGCCAACATGGAGGCACGCATCTCCTCGCCTGGCCTCTCGTGACTGTGGGGATGCTGCAACCGTCGTAAGTGTGAAAAATGGTCATGTCACTTTTTTCAATGGTCCCTCCACACAAGCAAAGTACCAGCAAAAGAGGGGGAAAAAAACTCCAGAAAAGTTCCTGAGACAGGAAGTCTAGTCCTTTCAAGAGTGTAATAAGGGTTAACGGAGAGGCAGTTTCTGTAAGCAACACCAGAATGTTTCCTTCCTGCCTTCCTTACAGGATTAGGCCAGGAATTTATTCTAACAACCGGTTCTCAGAACTGCTTAGAATGTTAACAACCAGTTCTAGCAAATAGGTGCAAACTGGTAGAATCCCACCCCTGGTTGTAGTGATGACAACCGAGTTGGGTGGTTTTAAAAAGTAGGGAGGAGCGGTTCTCCGAGGAGTAAGCTACTCCTGATGGTTAGTTGGACCTCCTGAATTCTCTAGCTAAAACATGGTTTGCGCCAGAAAGATGATAAAAAGAGAGTTTTATCCACTGGGCCAATTTTACAGACTATCATTGGCCACTGGAGAAGCCAGGATGCTTCATTCGCGGAGCAGGTGACTTGATCCTTCAGGACAGTTGGAAGGGAGTTTGGAGGTCATCTAATCCAACCCTCTGCTCAAGCAGGAGATCCTATATACCATTCCAGACAAATGGCTACCCAACCTCTCTCTCTCTCCCTCCCTCCCTCCTCTCTCTCTCTCTCTCTCTCTCTCTCTCTCTCTTTTTAAGTTTCCGGTACTGAAGCATCCACAACTTTTGGAGGCCGGTCGTTCCATTGGTTACTTGTTCTCAATGTTAGGAAATTTCTCATTAATTGCTTCTCTCCTTGATTAGTCTCCATCCGTCGCCTCTTGTCCTGCCTTCAAGGGCTTTGGAGAACAGGGTGTAGGAGTCCCTCAAATATTGCAAGATTGCTATCATGTCTCCTGTCCTCCTCCTTTTCTCTAAACTAGACCCTCCCAGTTCCAGCAACCGTTCTTTATATGTTTCAGCCTCCAGGTCCCTAATCCTCTTGGTTGCTCTTCTCTGCACTCTTTCCAGAGTCTCAACAGCTTTTTTATAATATGTTGACCAGAACCGGATGCATTACTCTAGGTGTGGTCTTACTAAGGCTTTATAAAGTGGTATTAACACTTCACACGATCTTGATTCTATCCAGGGGTGGGATTCTACCAGTTCGCGCCTATTTGCTAGAACCGGTTGTTAACCTTCTAAGCAGTTGGGAGAACCGGTTGTTAGAAGGAATTACTGGGCTAATCCTGTAAGGAAGGCAGGAAGGAAACATTCTGGTGTTGCTTACAGAAACTGCCTCACCGTTAACCCTTATTATATTCTTGGCAGGACTAGACTTCCTGTCTCAGGAACTTCTCTGGAGTTTTTTCCCCCTCCTTTGCTGGTACTTTGCTTATGTGGAGGGACCATTCAAAGTTACAATGGCACTGAAAAAAGTGACTTATGACCCTTTTTCACACTTATGACTGTTGCAGCATCCCCACAGTCACGAGATCCCAGGCGAGGAGATGCGTGCCTTGATGTGCGTGAAGTTGAGTTGGACACGCCCAACCAGTCACATGACCACCAATCCATGCCCACCACCTAAGCAATGCCCACAGAACCGGTTGTTAAAATTTTTGAATCCCACTCCTGATTCTGTCCCTCAGTCAACGGAGCCTAGGATTGCCTTCGGCCATTTTGGTGGCTGCAACACACGGCTGGCTCCTATTTAAGTGATTGTCCACTGGGACTCTAAGATCTACTGAACCAGGTCCCACCTAATCTTGGCTCAACAGCAGTAACTGCGAGAGGGATCTTGGTGTCCTAGTGCAGGGGTCGCCAACCTTTTGGACCTCAGGGACCACCAAACTCATCATTTTAAATATTGCAGACCAGAAAGAAAAAGAAAGAAAGAGAGAAAGAAAGAAAGAAAGAAAGAAAGAAAGAAAGAAAGGAAAGAAAGAAAAAGAAAGAAAGAAAGAAAGAGAAAGAAAGAAAAGAAAGAAAGAAAAGAAAGAAAAGAAAAGGAAAAGTAAAGAAAGAAAGAAAGAAAGAAAGAAAGAAAGAGAAAGAAAGAAAAGAAAGAAAGAAAAGAAAGAAAAAGGAAAAGTAAAGAAAGAAAGAAAGAAAGAAAGAAAGAAAGAAAGAAAGAAAGGAAAGAAAAGAAAAGAAAGAGAGAAAAAAGAAAGAAAGAAAGAAAAGGAAAGAAAGAAAAAGAAAGAAAAGAAAGAAAAGAAAAAAGTAAAGTAAAGAAAGAAAGAAAGAAAAGGAAAGGAAAGAAAAAAAGAAAGAAAGCAAGCAAGCAAGCAAGCAAGCAAGCAAGCAAGCAAGCAAGCAAGCAAGCAAGCAAGCTCTGGGAAAATCCCCCAAAAAGTCTGCAGGAAAATTCCCCAGCCCGTTTTCCTACCGATTGATTGTTCTTTATTTGGGATCTCAGGATACTGTCTCCAGCTCCGTTCTCAGAGGGGGAGAGAGAGAGAGAGAGACTTTTGGCTTCATGCAAGGAAAGCAGCAGAAGCCGCAGAAGTCTTTCTCTCTCTCCCCCAAACTCCGCCAGAAATGAGTCTTTGCCGGCGCAGCCTCTTGGAGCAGGAGGCCTTGCAGGGTCCCAAAGACTCATTTCTGGCGGTTTTTGGGGGAGAGAAAGAAAGACTTTGGCTGCTTTCCTTGCGTACAGCCAAAAGCAGAAGAAGAAAGAAGCGGAAAGAAGCAGCCTTGTGACCAGGCCAGGCACGTGGGGCGCGTGGGGCAAGTTCCCCCCCTCCGCCCTTTCCCCCCTCCCCTCACTACCTCGTGTTGTTCGCAATGCAAGCGACGCAAGCCTTGTGTCCCCGCGGGCCATGTGGGCAGCGCAGCCTTGTGTTCCCACGCAGCCTGGATTAATTGCTTTGGGGGCTATTTCTTTGCGGACCACCAGTGGTCCTCGGCCCATTGTTTGGCGACCACTGCCCTAGTGGACAATCACTTAAATAGGAGCCAGCTGCGTGGTGACCTTCTGAATCTTCTAACCCAATCTCTTCTCCGTGGCTTAAGACTTGAGGGTGGGGTGGGCCGGGCCTCCGGGCTCCTCGTGTTTCGTGGAAAGCAGGAATGAGAAAGGAAGGGCAGCTAAGGTCACATGGTCTTGGAGGTCCACCAGGGTTTGCCAGCCGCCAAGTTCTTCTCCTCAGTCTTGGCACAAGGGCAGTTAGGAGTCTCCAGCCAAAGTGCCAGCCAAGGACAATAGTTCCCCTTGTGATCCAAGCTTCCCACCCAAGGATTCCTTCAGACAACAGCTGTGGGACTCAGGACAAGACCAGCAGCGGCCCGGAGAGATGGCAACTGTTTGTTGATTCTTCATCTACCACCCCGTTTTGAATCCGCTCCCGCCCCTTTCAACACCAGCAGGCTGCAACTTTAGGAAAACAAAACAGATCAGCCGGCAGGCAGGCAGGCAGGCAAGGAGGTCTGGACAGATTGTCCTCTGAGGTTCGTCGGCATGGCTGGCCTCGCAAAGCGATCTTGTGAAAAGGTCCCTGCCAGGGTGGCTCAATTTTCGGGGCAGCTGGAAGATGGGAGGACTTCAACTCCCAGAACCTGCCAGCCAGCTATGCTAGGAAGGATATTCACACCAGTGAGGGACAGAGAGAGGAGGGGAAGAGAGACAGAGACAGAGAGAGAGAAGAGAAATTAGATAACAGGTAGATGAGAGAGAGAGAGAAATGCAATAATAGATGAGAGAGATGATAGATAGATTAGATAGGTGGGTGGGTGAGTGGGTAAGTAGATATAGATTAGATAAATAGATAGATAGATAGATAGATAGATAGATAGATAGATAGATAGATAGATAGATAGACAGACAGATATTGTCTGACAGATATTGTAGAGAACTAGTAAGACTAGAGGAAAGAGAGAGGGAGAGAGAGATAATGAGAGTGTGTGTGATAGATAGATAGATAGATAGATAGATAGATAGATAGATAGATAGATAGATAGATAGATAGATAGACAGACAGATATTGTCTGACAGATATTGTAGAGAACTAGTAAGACTAGAGGAAAGAGAGAGGGAGAGAGAGATAATGAGAGTGTGTGTGATAGATAGATAGATAGATAGATAGATAGATAGATAGATAGATAGATAGATAGATAGACAGACAGATATTGTCTGACAGATATTGTAGAGAACTAGTAAGACTAGAGGAAAGAGAGAGGGAGAGAGAGATAATGAGAGTGTGTGTGATAGATAGATAGATAGATAGATAGATAGATAGATAGATAGATAGATAGATAGATAGATAGATAGACAGACAGATAGGTAGACAGAACTCCCAGTCTCCTGGTGATTGGCCCAAAGTCGTACCTGATGATTCTTGATTCTTAATGAATGTACCTTTTCTTTTAGGTACACTGAGAGTATTTACACCAAGACAAATTCCTTGTGTGTCCAATCACACTTGGCCAATATTCTATTCTATTCTATTCAGTGTAACAGGGAGGGATCAAGTTACCAACCAATCCATTTCCGTTAGCTCCCACCAAGCTCACAAAAGACACACACACACACACACACACACACACAAACACACAAAGAGAGAGAGAAAGAAACAACTGACTGTTGTAATCTGTCACCCGTTTGTCTCCCTAACACCACAGACAGCCTTATAAGCCTCACCTTCTCCTTTTCAACAGCTCGGTGATGGATGGGGCCCCAATCATGTCCCAAAGAGGAAGGGGTCCTCTGGAGGACAATTTTTGGGGATGGGGGTTTAAAGAGAGATAGTTTGGTCTAATGGTGAAAGGTGCCAGGCTAGAAACTAGGACAGAATGAGTTCTAGTCCTGCCTTAAGAATGAAAGCCAACTGGGTGGCTTTGGGCCAATCACTTCCTCTCGGCCCTAGGAAGGAGACGATGGCAAGTCGCCTCCGAAAAAGCATGCCAGGAGAACTGCAGGCAGGTGTCAGGAGCGAGAAGGGAAGAGGAAGGGGAAGGAAAGGGAAGGAAGGGAAGAGAAGGGAAAAGAAGGAAAGGAAAGGGAAGGGAAGGGAAGGGAAGAGAAGGGAAAGGAAAGGGAAGGAAAGGGAAGGGAAGGGAAAGGAAAGGAAGGGAAGGGAAAGGAAAGGAAAGAAAAGGGAAAGGATAGGAAAGGAAAGGAAAGGAAGGGAAGGGAAAGGAAAAGAAAGGAACGGAAGGGAAAGGAAAAGAAAGGAAGAGAAAGGAAAGGAAAGGGGAAGGAAAGGGGAAGGAAAGGAAAGGAAAGGAAAGGAAAGGAGGGAAGGGAAGGGAAGGGAAGGGAAGGAAGGGAAGGGAAGGGAAAGGATAGGAAAAGAAAGGAAAGGAAAGGAAGGGAAAGGAAGGGAAGGGAACAGAAAGGAAGGAAAGGAAAGGAAAGGAAAGGAAGGGAAGGGAAGGAAAGGGAAAGGGAAAGAAAGGAAAGGAAAAGAAAGGAAAGGAAAGGAAAGGAAGGGAAGGGAAGGGAAGGAAAGGAAAGAAAGGGAAGGAAAGGAAAGGAAAGGAAAGGAAGGGAAAGAAAGGGAAGGGAAGGAAGGAAAGGAAAGGAAAGGAAAGGGAAAGAAAGGAAAGGAAAGGAATAGAAAGGAAAGGAAGGGAAGGAAAGGAAAGGAATAGAATGGAAAGGAAAGGAAAGGAAAGGAAAGGAAAGGAAAGGAAAGGAAAGGAAAGGAAAGGAGGGAAGGGAAGGAAAGGGAAAGAAAGGAAAGGAAAGGAAGGGAAAGGAAAGGAAAAGAAAGGAAAGGAAAGGAAAGGAAGGGAAGGGAAGGGAAGGAAAGGAAAGAAAGGGAAGGAAAGGAAAGGAAAGGAAAGGAAGGGAAAGAAAGGGAAGGGAAGGGAAGGAAAGGAAAGGAAAGGAAAGGGAAAGAAAGGAAAGGAAAGGAATAGAAAGGAAAGGAAGGGAAGGGAAAGGAAAGGAATAGAATGGAAAGGAAAGGAAAAAGGAAAGGAAAGGAAGGGAAGGGAAGGGAAAGGGAAAGAAAGGAAAGGAAAGGAAGGGAAAGGAAAGGAAAGGAAAGGAAGTGAAGGGGACGGAAAGGAAGGAAAGGAAGAGAAGGGAAGGGAAGGGAAAGGAAAGGAAGGGAAGGGACAGGAAAAGAAAGGAAGAGAAAGGAAAGGAGAGGAGAGGAGAGGAGAGGAGAGGAGAGGAGAGGAGAGGAATGGAATGGAATTAGGGTTAGTTTAGCAAGCTGTTCCAACCTAGTTATTATGTTACAGGGTGATTTCTTTTCAAATTGTGATCCTCAGTTGGAATCCAACTTTATTTTTATTTTAAAATTAAGGCTCATCCAGGCACACGTTCGCCAGTTGTCCTCTGCTGTGATCGCCCACCCAGCCTCGACATCGAAAAGGAAAGATTTAAAAGGCAGCAAGGAAACCTCCGTTGGCCAATCTGACTTGAAATGTCACAGGCGGTTGACTCAACAGAGATGGAAAGTCAAGTCGGAAAGTTAATTGTTCGCTTCAACTCTTTAACAGGCCAGAAAACAATCATTGGTTATGAGTTCACCACCCTGTCAGGTTTCCTGTCCAAATAAATTGAGCTTCTTTGCATGCCAGGTGACATCAGCACTCTGGGGTCCTTGGTGGTCTCTGAGCTGATGGTTTTCTTGTAGACGTTTCACCACCCAACTTGGTTACATCATCAATGTTACTGAGTATGCGGTTTGCTCCTATTTACATACAGGAGGTTGCCCTTCCAGTGCTAATGAAGGTGTGATATTCTCCTTGGTACTTTCTCGATTGGGATATTCTTTTCTGCTTGATAAGTTTGTCTGGTGTTAATCCCTGCTTATCTGGGTTTCTCTTTCTGTGGGATCCTTGGTATTCTCTGAACTTGATTGTTTTCTTGCAGATGTTTCAAGACCTGCCTAGGGAACATCACCAGTGCTATAGGGAGGAGGAGGAGGAGGAGGAGGAGGAGGAGGAGGAGGAGGAGGAGGAGGAGGATGGAGTCCTTGGTGCTCTCTGAACTTGGTTTTTTTCTTGCAGACATCTCATGACCCAACTAGGGAACATCATCAGTGCTGTAAGGGAGGGAGATTGCAGAATGGAGGTTCCCCAACGGATTCTGCTTATTAGAAGCCAGCCAAGAAGGTTGCAAATGTTCATATTGTGACACTGGGATGCTGCAACCATCGTAAGTATGAAAAAGTCGTCAGTCGCTGCGAAAGTTATAAATGCGAGGACACACAACGTAAGTCACCTTTGCTGTGGTAACTTCAAATGGTTGTTAAACAAATGGCTGTAAGTCAAGGATTACCTGTACACTGAATTATCTTGATCCCGATCCAGGTGTCCTCAACTTACAACAGTTCGTTCAGTGACCATTCAAATGGCACTGAAAAAATGGACTTGTGATTGTTTTTTTCCATTGCAACATCTGCACGGTCATGTGATCAAAAGTCAGAGACTTGGCAACTGGCTCGTATTTATGACGGTTGCTGTGTCTCATGATCCCCTTTGGCCACCTTCTGATGAGCTAAGTCATTGGGGAAGCCAGATTCACTTAACGACTGTGGTGAGAAAGTTTGTAAAGTGGGCCCAAACTCACTGAACAATCGTCTGGCTTAGCCATGAAAATGTTGGGCTCAGTTGAGGTCATAACTTGAGGACTACCAGTATACATAGTTCCCTTCAGACCCAAAGGCGCCCTTTTCAGTGCTGTTGTAACATCTGAACAAATGGCTGTAAGTCAAGGACTATCTGCATGTTGAATTATCTCGAACCACATTAAGACAATTAAAAATTACGGCAGAAGAGGGTAACAAAGAAGATGAAAATTGCAAAATCATCATCATCGTATTTTTTATATTCATTTCTAGGCTCCTAGCCTGGGCCAAATCCTCTTAAATTTAAAAGGTGGTTGTTGGGTATTTTTTGCAAATTCTAGCCAAGTAAAAAATATAGGAAAAAAAACCAGTTTTGCTTTCAGAACCTGAAAGTCTCCAACTTCACTAAACCGCTAATTCCAGAAACGATGAGAAAATCTAGCCAATTCTGGAAATTAGTACTTTTGGAAGAGACCTACCAGTATTGGACAAACACAAGGCTAAACGGGGATTTGAACCCGTGCCTGACCACTCTTCAACCACTACACATTTGGTTCTGGTTTTCGAAACACACGATTGAGTTTGGTGTACAAATTGCAATTATTAAAAAACAAAAAAAACACTGTAAAAGCTGTTCCGTCATGAATGGTGGTTTAAAGTTTTCGAAGGATGCCACTTCAGAGTTTGTGCCTCGACTTATGACCGTCATTGAGCATGCAATTTCCGCTGGAAGTCATGGCGGTTGTGAACCAGGTCACAGCGTGGCCCGATTTCCTGAACTTTATTGCCACAATCGTTAAACGGATCCAGCGGTCAGAAAGCGAACCCAGAGGTCATGAAGCGAACACAAGGGGTTGTTAAGCAAACCCACGCTTTGCTAGGGAGCATTTTTTGCCCAAAATAAGAAATAACTGCCGCTTGCCAGCAAAAAATAACCATCATCATAAATTGACATGAGTGTAGGACATCTCAAAAGACTATAAATGCAGACTGTTTGCCAAGTGCCCTAAATGTGACCTCATGAGTGCAGAGGAGAGAAGGAAGAGGAGGATAATACAGTTAATCAGAGTTGGAAGGGACCTTGTAGCTCATCTAGTCCAACCCCCTGCCCAAGGACGAGACCCTGTATACCATTTCTGACCGAGGGCAGTCCAGCCTCTTCTTGAAAGCCTCCAGCGATGAAGCTCCCACAACTTCTGAAGGCAACTTCTATTCCATGGATTGATTGTTTTTACTGTCAGAAAGGTTGGAGGAGGAGGGGAAAAAAAGGAGGAGGAGAAGAGGAAGAGGAGGAAAGGAGGAGGGAGGAGGAAGAGGAGGAGAGGAAGAGGAAGAAAGGAGGAGGAGGAACGGGAGAGAAGAAGGTTCTTGGGGCTCTGGGCTGGGTGGTTTTCTTGTAGACGTTTCATGACTCAATTCCGGAAGATCCCCGTTGCTGGAAGGAAGTGGGGTTTGCAGAATGGGGGAGGGGAGATGGGGGGATAAACCACTCCTCCTTCTGCCCAAACTCCTGAGGTCAAGGGTGTCAAACTCGGTGTCATTGACAGCCGCATCAGGGTTGTGTTTGACCTTGGGGAGAGCCGGGGGTGGCATGGCATCACTGGTGTTGGAGATACCTGTGGTGGCCTGGGCAGGGCTGGGGAATCCACTGTCTCCTTCCTTCCTTTTCTTCTTTTTTCCTTCCCTCAGGGGATCTCCTTAAACTTAAGAAGGTTCTGAAATGGGGGTGTTCGCCCACCACAGGGCACCAAAGCCTCCCGCGTGACTTCAATCCGATCGCCAGGAAACGTCGCGTCCTGCTCCCATCTCAGGCACCAAAGCTACCTGGCTAATTTTGGGCCCAGTCGCCAGGCGCCTGGGAGTTCCAGCCCCACCCTAGGCACCAAAGCCACCTGGAGGTAGGAAACGATCCTTCTGCCTCCTTTCCAAACCTTACAACGCTTCTGCAAACCCCACCATTCAGAGTTTTGGTATCTCCAGTTCTTGGAGGTTCCTGGATTTCCCCAGACTTTCAGGAGGAGAGACCGGCCGCTGAACCCAACCCTGCCTGCTTGCAAAGCATGTGTTGGACCGCAACGTTGTCATCCCACCCCTCCCAAAAGCACAGACCACGTCCAAATTCTTGGCAGGAGTTGGGCTCACCAGCTCCGGTTTCAACCTCCACATCTCCAGCTCTGCGGCACGAGGACCTTTTGCTGGCTCGCTTTGCAACCTCTGGCTTGCTAGCTTGATTTATTTCTCGCCATCTGCATACGCAATACCTTTTATCGGGGAGATTATACAGCGGGGGAGAGGGAGGCGGAGAAGGGGGCAGCGCAGAACCGGCTCTGTGTGTGTTCTCCTGAGTTAATATTTCCTGTGGCGTCCGTACCTCTAAGTCTGTTTATTTCCTTACTCTAGCAAAACCAGCAGACTTTTGCATGGAACTGTTGATGTTTTCCCTGGCTGAATTTCCTGCAGAGAAGACTCAGAAAATTATAATTCTATTACAAAGTTGCTGGGGAGATGATCCTTCTTCCCATTTCCATGGGCAAATTTGGCCTCTTTTACTGTCGCCCCTGGTCTTTCTCTTCGCTAGGCTAGACGTACCAAAACCCCAGCAACCGTTTTTTGTATATTTCAGCCTCCAGTCTCCTAATTCTCTTTGTTGCACTCTTTCTAGAGTCTCAACGTCTTCTTTATACTGCAATATTCCAAGTATGATCTTACCAAGACATCATAAAATGGTATTAACACTTCAGGTGATCTTGATTCCATTCCTCTCTTAACGCAGCCTGGGATTGCATTGGCCTTTCTGGCAGCTGCAGCACACGGCTGGCTCCTATTTAAGCAATTAGGACTCCAGGATCCCCGTCACAGTTACTACTACGGAGCCAAATGCGTTCCTGGATTTCGGGCTGTGTGTCATGAACTCATCAGAATTTCTAAAATTTAGGTAGTCCTCGACTTACAATCATTTGCTTGGTGACCATTTGTAGTTACAACAGCACTGGGGGGGTGGGAAAAGGTGACATGACCATTTTTCACACTTGCAACTGTTTCGGCATCTGCTTGGCCACTGACTCAAATTTATGACCGTTGTAGTGTCTCGTGATCCGCTTCTGCGACTTTCTGACAAGTCAACAGGGGAAGCCAGATTCACTTAACAACTGGGTGACTCTTAACAACCGCAGTGATTCACTTAACAACTATGGCAAGAAAGGTCATAAAATGCGGCAAAGTTCACTTAATTGTCTCACATAGTAACAGAAACGTTGGTCTTAAGTTGAGGACTGCCATAATTGAGACAATGCGTTGGTTGAAAACTTTGTAATGCACACAAGTGCATTAAACCACTATAGGTAGTCCTTCTAAATCACTATAGGTAGTCCTTGACTTATGACATTCATTTAGTGACTGTTTGAAGTTAGGGCAGCACCAATAAAAGTTGCTTCTTGCATGGTCTTCCCTGTTACGACCATCATGGCATCCTGCGGTCACTTGATGGACCTTCACAAGCCTCCCAGCTGGCTACTGACAATACAAGTCAACGAGGAAGCCTGCAGAGACGGCGGCAGGTCGTGGATGCGAGCTCCCTCGCTTAACGGCTGTGACAACATTGTGGTCATAAGTCAAGGACTAGTTGTATTAACCAGAGTTTGTGGAATAAACTATGGTGATTTGGGCTTAGGCCACGTTTCAAGCTGCGAGGAAGGAAACTTCATCACTTGGGACAGCACGAAACATCTGGGGGGTCAGCTCCCTGCATCTGGGGGAGGGGCTGTTAGGAAGGGGAGACGTGGCTTCTTTGGTGGGTCGTCTTAGGAGCCCACCCAGGGTGGGACACCCGGTTTGGGAAGAACCAGGTGGATTATGTGCCAAAGGCGGCCTTCAGAAGTAAGCATTGTGCAGCCAAGAATCTGAAGGTGGCTTGGCTGTAAGAGAAGATCAGGGAGCCAGTTTACGTCGAGGGGTCCAAGAAGGATCTCGTGGTGTGAGCCTTTGAGGGGCTCTGCAGACACCCTTTCCTTTGCCAAGGCAGGGAGGAAGAGAGGGGAATGTCCCCCTCTTCTCTCTTCTTTTCCTTCTTTCTTTCCTTCCTTCCTTCCTTTCTATTTTTTCCCTTATCATCCCATCCATCCATCTCTCCATCCCTAAATCTACCAGCCTTTCTTCCATCTATCCCTCCTTCCCTCCATGGATCATCTCACCCATCCATCAATAGTCCTTCCATCCATCCATCCATCCATTGTCCCATCCACCCGTTGTTGCGTTCACCCAGCTCTCCAGCCCTACATCCATGTATGCCTCTCTCCTTCCCTCCATCCACTGATCATCTCATTCATCCATTTGTAGTACCCCCGTCCATCCATCGTTCCATCCACTCATTTATCTATTGTTTGACTCGTCCATCTATAGTTCCATCCATCTATTTTGCCACCATCTTTCTCTCCATCCATATATCTATCAGATTCTCCACCCATCTATGCCTTCCTCCCCCACCCATTCATCCATCCATCTACTCATTGATCATACCCATTGACTATAGAAGGATGGGACATCCATCCTTCTATAGTCCATCCATCCATCGTTCCATCCACGCATTTATCTATTGTTCTACTCATCCATCCATAGTTCCATTCGTCCATCTGTTGTTCCACCATCTATCTTTCCATCCATAAATCTATCAGACCTCCAGACCTCCATCAATCTATCCCTCCATCCACTCATTGATCATTCCATCCATCCATCTACCAGTCCTCCAATTCTCCATCCATCTAGCTTCCCTCCCTCATCCATCCATTTCTCCATCCATCCATCCATCGTTCTATCCATCCATCTCTCCATCCATTCATCTACCAGTCCTCCAGTTGGCCACTCATCTATGCCTCTCTCCAGCCTTCCATCCATTCATCATCCCATCCATCCATCTATAGTGCCATCCATCCATCACTCCATCCATCCATCGCTCCATCCATCCAGCAATTTACCTATTGTTCTACCCATCCATCCATCCATCCATCCATCCATCCATCCATCCATCCCCACTACCCACAAATATAGGGACTCACCTTAGATCCCAGTCAATTTAACCTAGAATACACCTGCTTATTTTAGGCTTTGAGGGCACCATCCTCGAGGACTCTCAGCATTATTTTTAATTTTATTTCAGCAGTTTCAGATATGTTCCTAAAACTATTTAACTGCGTCATCTCTAAGTGTTTCCTTGAAACGCAGAAAGCTAGCCGTTGAACCCTGAGTTATTCAAATGTGGCTATTTTAAGATGGGTGGACTTGAACTCCCAGAATTCCCCAGCCAGCATCCTATAACAACCCAGTTGCAGCAACTGCAGTGATTCACTTAACAACCATGGCCAATGTAAGTCGTAAAATGGGGCGAAACTCACTTTACAACTGCCTTCCTTAGCAAGAGAAACGTTTGGACTCAATTTTGGTCATAATTCGAGGACTGGCTGTACTTTGACAGTCATTAACTTAATGTGGCTTCCCCCATTGATTTTGCTTCTCTTGGAAAAAGTGTTCACATGACCCCAGGACACAATAACCATCATAACTCCATGCGAGTTGCCAAACACCCAAGTCTTTGGGATGCAGCGACGGTCGTAAGTGTGAAAACTGGTAAGTCAGTGCCATTGTAACTTTGAATGGTCACTAAACAAATAGATATAAGTTGAGGACTCTCTGCATGGCTCACGGCTGCATGGAAATCCTCCTCCCCTGGGCTAAACCACGCTTTGTTCAATAAACCACCATGGGAGAGCTTCAAACCAGAAGCTTTTAGCCAGGAATGGTAGGCTTGTAAACAAATGGTAGGTTTGTAGACCAATGCAGGAATCTTAGAGGATTGAGTCCATTTCTGTATGAAATAAAAGGGGGGCTGGCAGCCTTGGTTTCCCCCAAATGTAGCTCAGCCCCTGTGCTCCCCTCAATCCTGGTTTACATCCCAGCCTACGCTTCCGAACCCAATTGGCCTTCTGCACATTAAATTATTTGCACCTCTAACGAGAAAATGTAAAATAAGAGATAAAGCACACCATTTTGTAATGATCAAAACAGGGGAAATTTGTAGCTGGGTATTGAAATGTGGGGTCCTTGGTGCTCACCGTGTTTGGTGGTTTTCTTGCAGACATTTCATGACCTAACTAGGTAACATTATCAGAGCTAGAAGGGCGGAGAAGAGGAGGAGGGAGTGGGAAGAGAAGAATTGTGGGGTCATTTGTGCTCTTTGAGCCTGGGGTTTTCCTTGCAGACATTTTATGACCCAACTAGGTAACATCCACAGCAGTAGAAGGGAATGTGTGTAGGTGTGTGTGTGTGTGTGTGTGTGTGTGTGTGTGTGGTATTCAGCTTTGTTCGGGTATTTTCCCACGTCGTTATAGTTGTGCTTTTAAAGTTGTAGCAACGTTTCGGCAGAATCTCATCTGCCATCATCAGGCTTCCGTATTGTGTTCAACTTTATTTGTATAAACAGAGAACAATTCCACTCCCTTCTAGCACTGATGGTGTTATCTGGCTGGGTTATGAAACGTCTACCAGATAACAACCAAGCTCAGAGAGCACCAAAGACGCCACAGTCCTCCTGCTCTTCCTCCTCCCTCTCCTTCTCTTCTTCCTCCTCTTCCTCCTCCTCCTCTCTCCTCCACACACCCCACTCTCTTCCAGCCCTGATGATGCTACCAAATTCAGTTATGAAACATCTACAAGATAACAACCGAGCTCCGCGGCAGCACCAAGAACCTCTCTTTTCAACCCTGAGCTACAGTCATTGTCCTTTATTTATACCGATCTCTTTACAGGTTGCAAAAAAATGGTGTTTCTTTCTCGGTTCTAGCAAAAAACCAGGGTTCCCATTCCATTCCCAAGCCCCGATTTGCAAAACTGGGCCGTAGGAAGAAGATCAGAGGCCCAGTTTCGAAGACAGCCAGCAAAGGGGGGGGTTGCAGGGGGCAGGAATTCTAGCTAATTCTTGCAATTTTTCCCTCTGTTTTCCTCCAGACAAGTTCTCTCTGGATCCTTCCAGGGAGGAAAATAAATAAATAGAAATGAACAGGGGTGTGAAGGAAGAAAGAGGGTAAAATAACTTTCCCATGAAAATATTTTATTTTCTTAAAGGACAGGATACACCTGCAAAGCCTTAAAATAAGAAAATCAACCTCCCCCCCGCCAATTAATTGATGGTTTAATGGATCCCTCTGCTGGCAGCCGTGGGAATTGCAATCTTTTTTCCACACTCACCCTTCCCCCAAAAAACTCCAATCAGAGATTTTATGCAAGCGGCAAAACTTGTGCAGGAATTTTTACACAACGTTTGTCAAACTTGGCAACTTTAAGAGAAGGTGGACTACAACTCCCAGAATTCCCCATTCAGCTGTCTGGGGAATTCTGGGAGATGTAGTCCACCTTCTCTTAAAGTTGCCAAGTTTGAAGAAACCTGTTTTAGATGCTTGAAATATCAGCCAGTTTGGAAAACATTGTTGTAAACACTCAAAATAATCATCCAGTTTGAAAAAGATTGGTTTAAACACTCAAAATAATCATCCAGTTTGGGAAAGATTGGTTTAAACACTCAAAATAATCATCCAGTTTGGGAAAGATTGGTTTAGACACTCGAAATATCACCCAATTTAATTAGAAGTAGAGCGCTTACTTAAGATGGAAGGAAATTCTATCTAGGAAAAAAACCTGGAATAATTTAAAAGACGAGGCAGGGTATGTGGGTATAAAAGTGGGGGAAGGTTCTTCACCCATTTATGATTTCCAGAAAGAAAATGAGAGAAACTGACTGGGCACAGATCAGTCAAAGTAGGCAAAATCCAATTTTCAAATCAGCCCATTTTCTTCTCAGGAAAAAAAGAAAAAGAAAACAAGGAAATAACTGTTTATCTTCTTGGTTGATTTTTATTTCCTTCCCATTTTTAAACCAGTAGCTTGCAGAAGACCAAAAACATATATTCTAGACAAGATTATTTGCAGGTCATTGATCACATCTTCTTTCTTGCACACTCATGCACACACCCACATTTGAAAGAGTGACTTCAGCATTCTGCCCTCCAGCCGATTTCCTTATTTGCACCTCTGTGGTCTCAGTTCCTTCCTTGCACACCCATGCACAAGCCCACACAAAAGAGAGGCCGTTCCATTATACTATCACATTCCCTACAGCTGTGTTCATTATTTGCACCTCTGTGGTCTCAGTTTCTTCCTTGCACACCCACGCTGTGGTCTCAATTACCTCCTTGCACACCCACAGTAAAGACACCTCACCATTAATAATACCAAATTCCTTTCAGCTGCCTTTATTCTTTGTACCTCTTTTGTCTCAGTTCCTTCCTTGCACACCCGTGCACACACGCCCACACCAAACCCACACACACACACACACACACACACACACACACACACACCATCGCCTTCTCTCCAGCTGTTTGCAAACTGCAGCTTATGGAAGGTTTAGATGGTTGGAAAGATGCTGTTGAAACTTCTCTGAAGAATCACGGGGAATATGAAGATACAAATTATTGATTTTCAATATTTGCCACCCCGTGTTAAACTCTGTGTTAAACCAAAGCCCTTTTTCCACACGAGACATGAGCTAAACTGCAGGAAAACTTCAGTGTGAACAATTAACATCTTCCAGACACACCAGACCAGAGCATGCTCACCCTTAAACAGATGCAAAGTTTAAAATGCAACAGACTTTTTTAAAACACTCATTTCAGAATAACAGAACTGGAAGGGACTGTGGAGGTCACCTAGTCCAGCCCTCTGCTCAAGCAAGAAACCTTATACCATTTCAGATAATCCCATCTCTTCTTAAAACCTCCCCAGGATGCATCACATTTAGGTTCATTATTCCAAAACCATCCACTTGCCAAAATCTGTAACTTCACTGATCCTCAAGACAAGAACATGACGATTTGGTCTGGACTTCACAAACCATCATGCACAGCAACCCCACACGTCACAGCAAGAAAGCCAAAGGAGAGGCGGCCTAGCATTTTGGTTCTTATCGACCGAAAGGTTAACTCATGTTTGAAGAATGGGTCGACCTATTTTATAAAAAAAGCAAAAAAATAAAATAAATAAACTGCTAGTTTTATTGAATTCTAAGAAAATGTCGCATCCAAACCCTTAACAGGCAGTTTGGAACACTTTTAAAAGACATGGACTTCAATTCCCAGAATTCCCCAGCCAGGAGTTGAAGCCCAAATCTCTTAAAGTTGCAAAACATTTAAGGTTAAATTAATATTAATTTTTTTTCAAATCTAATCAACTCTAAGAGTTTACTAATAACCTGGATCTTTTTATAAGATCATTATATTAGCCAACATCTTTTGAGATTTGTTCAAGGGATCAATACCAAACTGGGACATTGTTTATCATTTATGTCACGGTTTCTTCAATATATCAGTTCCAAGATGCACCAAGAATTCAGGGCAATTGTATTGTTACATGTATTGTTACACACTGAATTTCTTACAGCAAAATAACGAGAAAAGAATATTTTTCTTTGAATCAGCAGGAGCTAAGGCTGAAAAATGAACTGCATTCAAGAATCTCCAAGAAGCATTTAATATCAATTAAAGATTAATTATTCAGACTCATGTCTCAACCGGGCACTTCCCATCCCCTCCATGTATTCAAATAGAATTTTAAAAAAATCTCAGGTATGAATAGATTTAAAGTGCCAATTTCTTCTTAAAATGGAATCAGAACTTTGAAATAGTCCTGCCAACCTGCTTGGGTTTTCATTTTTATCTGCTGCTTTTAATCAAGGAATTGTCACCCCAGATATCTAACCAGGTGAGAAAAGGACATTTAACCAGGTGAGAGAAGGGCTTACAGAACATAAAATATCAATTTTTTTCGAGATTTTTAAGAAGGTAGAACATTCTCTTGAAACGCCTTAGCCAGCCTTGTGGCCTT
>NC_142008.1:2149300-2293957 GCF_049901715.1 Pseudonaja textilis
GGCCCAGCGTCCCACAGTCACACGATCAAACTTAGGGGTGCACAGCAACTGGCAGGCACTCACAATGGTTTCAGCATCCTGAGGTCACGTGATTCCCACTTAGGACCTTCCGACAAGCCACGTCAACTGGGAGGGGGGGGGAATATGATTCACTTAACAACCACAGTGATCCACTTAACAACCATGAAAAAAGAAGTTGGTAAAATTAGGGGCTTAGCAACCCTTGCTCAGCAGTGGAAATTCTAATCCCCATTATGGTCATAAATCGAGCACGTCCTGTACCAAGATCTCCCACTTGGTACATTTAGAGTATAGTTAGTCCTCAACTTACGACCACAATAGAGCCCAAACGTTCTGTTGCTAAGTGAGGCATTTCTTTGTGCCCCATTTAAAAACCTTTCTTGCCACTGTCGTTAAGTGAATACAGGTAGTCCTTGGCGTATGACTATAATGGATCCTGAAATTTCTATTGTCAAGTGGGACATTTCTGAAGCAAGTTTTACTACCTTTCTTGATGCAGTTGTTAAGAGAATCACTGCAGTTGTTAAGTGAGTTACCCAGTTGTTAAGTGAATCCGGCTTCCCCACTGACTCTGCTTGTCAGAAGGTCACATAAGGGGGATCACATAACCCCCAGGGGCACGGCGACTGTCATAACTAAGAGTCCGTCGCCAAGCATCCGAATTTTGTTCCGCTGATCGCTGCTGAATGCGGCAACGGTCGCAAGTGTGAAAAACAGTCCATTTCGCTCTTTTCAGTGCCCTTGTAACTTTTTTTTAAAGAAAAGGTTTCTATTTTTTTATTTTTACACATCTCTTCACATGAGCAACATGATTTTGGATTATAACACTTGTGTGTAGTCATACTTTCATTTCTGTCAAACTTATATAATATCATCTCATACCATTATCCATTTCACTCATCTTTAAATAAGTTTCCGTTTCATATTTCATTAATTCAATATCAAAATCAATTCATCCACACATAAATTTTCAATTCTTTATCCCCTATTATTTCCATTTTCAGTTTGCCACCTGTTTTATTTTACATTGCACATCATGATTATCCTTAATTTTCTCTAAGCCAATATATAATAAACAATCTAAAAAGAGTAAAACTAAAATAGAGCTAATAGGCTGTATTTAGGATCCACACGGTATATCCCCTCAATCTATCTAATTTTTAAAAGTTTCGTTCCCCTACTTTAATCATAATAAAATACTCTCATTATACACTTCTAGCATCCATTAATTCATCCACTGTATATTTTAAAATGTGTGCCCTTTTTCTCTTCCACCCTAAATCCACCACTTTCAGCTATTTGCAGAGCGATGCTGAAAGTTGCGAGGCTAATCCTTCATGAGACGAAATTCTCCTGCTTGGCAAAGTTTTCGGGCTTTTCAGAAGAATTAGAAAGCGGACAGGTGTTTCGACAGAAAAGATTCCTTGTTCTTGGATTTCGCTGGGCATATTTTCACCCTCAATTTTTTATTATCACTATTTTGCGTGGGTGTACGCTTCTTTCTTTTCATTTAATCCTATTATGTAAGGCGCCTGCTGTGGCATCATCCGGACAAGAGATTTCAGGCTGACCTTTGAAAGAAGCCAGAACTGGACTCTGGGAGAAGAAAGATAAATTAGTGGCCGAAATTAAAACGGCACCGAAAAAAGGATGGGTTTTTTTTCTCACTTACGACCGTTGCTGCAACCCCCGTGGCTAAATGATTGAGAGGCTTGGCCCCTGCCCATTATTAAGTAAGACCGCTTTATGACTTTCCTTGCCAGTGTCGCTAAGTGAATAGCTGCAGTTATTAAATTAGGGCACAATTATTAAGTGGATCCGGCTTCTCCATCGACTTTGCTCATCAGAAGTTTGCAAAAGGGGATCACGTGACCCCCCAGGGACGTTACGACCGTCATAAATACGAGTCAGTTGCCAAGGGTCTGAATTTGGATCATGTGACCAAGGGGTTGCTGCGATGGTCATATATGTGTGAAAAACAGTTTATGTCCCTTTTTTCAGTGCCGCCACTGAGCAAATGTCTGTAAGTGGAGGACTATTTTGGTGCTTCCTGCTTCGATCCAGAGCAGATCCTTTCCCGGACGGATCGCCATCTGGTGTTTTAGGTGTCCGCAGTTCTTTTTAACTAGGTTGGTCAATGATTAGCCATTCAGGCAAGAGCATGTGTTCACCTATTAACCCTGACTTGCAAAAACAAAAAAGTGAATCCAGTCTTGGAGGTGATCCTGATGACAGGTGGTCCTCAATTTACAACGATTCATTTAGCGACCGTTTCAGTTACAATGGCACTGGAAAAAAAAGGGACTGTTTTTCACCCTTAGGGACATTGCAGCCTCCCCTGGGGTCACGTGATCAAAATTAAGATGCTTGGCGACTGACTCGTATTGATGACGGTCACAATGTCCTTCCGGGTCACGCGATCCCCTTTGGCCGTCTAACAAGCAGAGTCTATGGGGAAGCCAGATTCACTTGGCAATCATCTTGCTCAGTGGAGGAATCCCTATCGGTTTACGCCGGTTCAACGCAGGGGTGGGATTCAATTTTTTTAACAACTGGTTCTGTGGGCGTAGCTTAGTTGGTGGGCGTGGCTTGTTGGTCATGTGACTAGATAGGCATGGCTTGGTGGATATGTTACTGGCTGGGCGTGGCCAACTCAACATCACTCACATCGAGGCACGCATCTCCTCGCCTGGCCTCTTATGACTGTGGGGATGCTGCTACAGTCGTAAGTGTGAAAACCGGTCATAAGTCCACTTTTTTCAGTGCCATTGTAACTTTGAATGGTCACTCCACACAAGCAAAGTACCAGCAAAGGAGGGGAAAAAAACTCCAGAGAAGTTCCAGAGGCAGGAAGTCTAGTCCTGCCAAGAATGTAATAAGGGTTAACGGAGAGGCAGTTTCTGTAAGCAACACCAGAATGTTTCCTTCCTGCCTTCCTTACAGGATTAGCCCAGTAATTCCTTTTAACAACCGGTTCTCCGAACTGCTTAGAATGTTAACAACCGCTTCTAGCAAATAGGTGCGAACTGGTAGAATCCCACCCCTGGTCCAACCGAACCCGTAGTAAAAAAACGCCTCCAATGATCAGCTGAGTGGAGACAGAAGAAGCCCACCCACGGGCCCCTGTGCTTTTCTCTTCTTTCTCCGCTCAGCTGATTGGCGCTGCAGGGCCTCGGCTGGTGTGGGGAAAGCTGCGCACAAGTGTTAGGTGCGCACACACAATCACCAAACCACTAGTGGAACAGGTAGGATCCCTGATGATCCACCGCTGATCTTACTAAGAGTAAAATAGGGGTAAAACTCGCTCAAGAAATGTCTCACTTAACAACAGAAATTTTGGGATCAATTATAATCATAAGCCGAGGACTACCTGTATTCCTGAGGTCTGTATTCCTTCCTAGGTCGGTTCTTTTTTTAAAGGATAAAAATTGTGAATCTGTTCTTTTTTTTTCTTTCCCCTTCTATTTCCTGGTTCTTCAGTTGCTTTGCTCTTTGGCTCGGGGTTGTTTTAATCACGGAAAAGCAGAATTAAAGAATAGCCTAGTTGGAGGGGACCTCAGAGGTCATCTAGTCCAGGGGTCTCCAACCTTGGCCACTTGGACTTCAAGGTTTGCTGGCTGGGGGATCCTGGGCGTTGAAGTCCTTCGGACTCAAAGTGGCCAAGGTTGGAGACCCCTGGACTAGTCCGACCGCCTCCTCCATCACAGATTGTTTTTCCTTTTCTTCCAATAGGCATCCAAGCCGTGTTCTGGATCACATCACAAGAGTTCGGCCGACTTGAGAAAGAATTTTTTTTGAACATCGCAAAAAATACAAATACTGTCTTTTGAAAAAATACCTTTAGAAAAACACGGGAACTTTCCTGCGGCATTACTAGATCGTATTATATTTTCATAGAAGGATGAGAATACGGGCTTATGGATGCTGAAAGTTTGGATGACATCTCAGGGTTGTGTTCTGAGGTCTCTGGGGAGAAGGGGGGAGGGAGAGAGGGAAGGGAGGAAGGAAGGAAGGAAGGAAGGAAGGAAGGAAGGAAGGAAGGAAGGAAGGAAGGAAGGAAGGAAGAGGAGGAGGAGGAGGAGGAGGATTGTGGAGTCATTGGAGCTCTCTGAGCTTAATGGTTTTCTTACACATTTCATGACCCAGCTAGGAAACATCATCAGAAGAATGGAAGAAAGAAAGGGAAAGAAAGAGAATAAGAAGGAGGAAGGAGAAGGAAAAGGGAAAAGGAAAGGGTAGAGGAGGGGAGGAAGAGGAGGAGAAAAAGAGGAGGGAAGGAAGGAAGAAGGGAGGGAGGGAGGGAAAGAAGGAAAGTGAAATTAAGGGAAGGAGGAGGGAGGGAGGGAGGAGAGCAGGGAGGGAGGATGAAGGAAAGAAACTGTGGAAAGAAGAAAAGGAGAAAGAGGGGAAAGGAGAGTTGGGAGGCAGGGAGGAAAGAGAAAAAGAAAGGAGAATGGGAACAAGGAGGAGAGGAAGGAAGGAAGGAAGGAAGGAAGGAAGGAAGGAAGGAAGGAAGGAAGGAAGGAAGGAAGGAAGGAAGGAAGGAAGGCAAAGAAAAGGAAAAGAGAGGGAAAATGGCGCAGAGGAAGGAAAGATAGTTTCTGCAGGAAGAATGAAGGGGATCAAAGCGAAGGGGTGAAGAGGCAGGTCACCAATCCCACTCTTCCTCTGCTTTTCCCCTCGACTGTCTAAGTGTGTCACCCTTTAAAACAAAGTCCCCTCCTTGCCCTGTGTAGCCAGTGATCTGTGGCCTCCCTTTGTCTGCACCAAGTAGCAAAGCAGTTGCAAGTCCAAGCAGAAAAAAAAACACGAAGGTGTAAATCATTTCCAGCCAAGAGGCATCTGGGAGTCCAGAGGTCAAACCTTAAACAAACCATCATCCCAACCACTTCTGAACCATCATCAGTTTCATTAGGAAGCAAAGACTTGGAAAACCTGAACGCGGAAACAACATTTGGCAAACTTTGCACTTCTCGGATGGGAGATACGGCAGGCTAGACCACTGAAACCATAAGCCACGTCTCCTTGGCAGGGCCTGATGGGAAGTTACAGCCAAAGCCAGCTGTCTCTTGACCGGCCCAGTAACTAAAAAATACTTCCCCAAAATTGCAAAATCCAGTCATTTGGCGGAAGGGCTGGGTGTGTCCCGATGGACAAGCCAAGATTATAAATTAGCTTTTGGTTATTTCTACAAAGGAAACATGTGAATCACAAGGTTTTCTTTGGCTCCTGAATTCAGCCTTTGTTGTTGTTTTTGTTTCAAGATTGCATAATATATTCAATCGCAATCTCTGGTTTTCCCAAATGCCAGCAGAGAATAAACCGGACTTAACATGAACCGAGTTTAGCAGGCTCTCATTTAGTTGCACCCAGAACATTTTTCTTCCTAACACAATTTATTTATTTTTATTGATATAGTAATCCCTAGTCAACCTCAGCTGACCTTAAACCTAATGAGATTTAATTGATACTTGGATGGGAGACCATCAGGTGAAGCTCCAGGCTCGCTGTTGGGCCAATCTGGAACCAACTGAAGAAGAAATATATTGGAAGTTTTTTTTTTAAAAAAAGACAAAACAGTTACATATATTCTTATTTATTTCAAATGTTAATTGTTTTTCTATTTATTTTTTCCCATTTTGCAAACTGCTCAGAGTTATCTAATAATCGGTGGCATGGGCAGTGTATGAGTTTAATCAATTAAAAAAACAAAGAAATAAAATGAACATAGCTTTTGAGAAAATTATCTATTAAGAAGGATGGATAAAATCACCAGGATTTTACATTCACCATATAAATTTGATAAATAAATAAGCCAATTAATAAAATGGTTGTTAAATGGATTTGGGAAGCCTATTTAGTCAATTCTTTCACAGTTAGTCCTTGACTTATGACCACAACTGAGCCCCAAATCTCCATGGCTAAACAAGACAGTTGTTAAGTGAGTTCTTCCACCCCATTTTGCGACCTTTCTTGCCACCGTTGTTAAGTGAATCACCACAATTGTTAAGTTAGTCACACAGTCATTAAGTGAATCCGGCTTCTCCCTTGACTCTGGTTGTCGGAAAGTCGCGAAAGGGGATCACAGGATTCCCCCAGGACGCTGCAACCGTCATAAATATGTGTCAGTTACCAAGGGTCTGAATTTTGCTCACGTGACCCCAGGGATGGCTGCAACAGTCGTAAGTGTGGAAAACGGTCCTAAGTCGCTTTTTCCAGTGCTGTTATAACTTTGAACGGTTACTAAACAAACTGTTGTAATTTGAGGACTGCCTGAACTGTGTTTTTTTAAAAAAATATTCCAATTTTGGGCTGTGTTTAATTCATGGGTGTTTGTCGCCCCCTGGTGTCAATAAATCATCACCGAAAATTATACTTCCCGTATAATTGTAATTTTAAATGTTTATCCTTTTCTGTTCAATACTGCCCAATTCTTAAAAATGGCCTGGACAAATCCCTGCAGTTTTCTTGACAACGTTTTTCAAAAGTGGCTTATCACTGCCCGCTTCCTAGGGCTGAGAGTGGCTGGCCCAAGGTCACTCATCTGGCTTTGTCCCTGGGGTAGGATTAAAACCCACAGCCTCCCAGTTTCTAGTCTGATACATTGAGAACTATACCAGGCTGACTTTGGGGGACAAATAATCCATATCAATGGGCTGGAGCGATAGGGTGTAACAGGCAGTTCTCGACTTACGACCACAATTTAGCCTCCGAGCCCATCCGAAATAAAAGCCATTTCTTTGTCATCCCTATAATTGGTTCTCATCAGGAACGGCATAAGATTCATCCGCCCTGCAAAGAAACACAGTTGTTAAGTGAATCAGGCAGCGGTGAAACAAATCCAGCTTCCTTCCTTGATTTTGATGGTGAGGAACCAGCTTGGGAAAGTCGCAAATGGCGTTCACAGGACCATCGCAAACACGCACCGGTTGCCAAGGGCTGGAATTTTGATCCCATGGCAGTGGGGAAATACTGTGACGGTGGTAAGTGCGAGGACTGGTCGTAAGTCCCTTGTTCCATGTGCGTTTGTAAGTACGAAGCGTTGCCAAATGAACGGTTGTAAATTGAGGGCTACCTGTGTAGCGTCTCCTGCTCGAGCTGCGGGTTGGACTAGATGACCTCCAAGGACCCTTCCAACTCTTGTTATTCTATGTCTAAAATCCCAAACCAGGAAGAAAAATTGTTCGAGATTTTCAACCACAAGATGGCAGTGCAAATTCACATATGGCTTTTTCTTTTTCTATTTTTTTTTTGTGCAAATCCATAATTTTTAAGTGGAAAAATTCAGCAAGAAATTGCTTTTCTGTACAGGGGGTCCTCAACTTATAGCGATTCACTTAGCAACCATTCAAAGTTACAAAGGCACTAAAAAAAAGTGAGTGATGACCATTTTTCACACTTACGTCGGCTGCGGCATCTGATCAAAATTTGGACGCTTGGTAACTGACTCATATTTATGACGGTCGCACTGTCCTGGAGTTATATAATTAATCCCCTTTTGAGGCTTTCTGACAGGCAGAATCAATGGTGAAGCCCAGACTCGCTTAACGACTGTGTGACTAATTTAACAACTGCAGAGATTTATGTAACAACTGTGGCAAGTAAGGTCATAGAATGGGGCAAAATTCACTTAGCAAATGTCTCATTTAGCAGTGTAATTTTAGGGCTCCAATTTAGGTCGTAAGTCGAGGGCTACCTGTATCTCTACGAGACCTCATACCCCAGGACACGGTGACCGTCATAAATATGAGCCAGTTGCTGAGCGTCCAAATTGGTCACGCAGCTGTGGGGATGCTGCAATGGTCATAAGTGTGAAAACAGAGGTCACTTTTTTCAGTGCCGTTAAAACTTTGGTTGCTAAATGAATGGTCTCAAGTTGAGGACTACCTGCATCCAATCAAAAGAATTAATAATCACAAACCTACATAGTTGGCCTCATTTAACATTGGGTTGTATTCATCAAGTTCCCTCAAATAAGTCCTTCCTTCCATTTCACCTTTTTTCCTTCCTTCCTTCCTCTCTCCCTCCCTCTTCCTTCTTTCCATTTCATCTTCCTTCATCCTTCCCTCCCTCCCTACTCTCATTCCTTCCTTCCTTCCTCCCTTTCATTTCACCTCCCTCCCTCCCTCTTTCCCTCTTCCTTCCTTCCATTTATTTATTTAACAGATTTATATAGCCTCCTATGGCGACTCACGGCGGCTTACAAGAATATAAAAACATCATATAAAAAACAATGAAACTAATATAAGAGAATCATATAATAAAATAACCCCCTGCCTCCCACACTAACAATATCGTACGAGCCATTTAATTTAATTTAATTTTCTTTCTTTCCTCCCTACTCTCCTTCCCTCCTTCCTCTCTCCCACTCGCTTCCTTTCCTCCATTTCATCTTCCTTCCTCCCTCCTTCCCCCTTCCTCTTCCTTCCTCCCTCCTTCCTCCTTCTCTCCTTCCTTTCTTCCTCCCTCCTTCCCCCTTCTCTCCTTCCTTCCTTCCATTTCACCTTCCTTCCTCCCTCCTTCTCCTTCTCTTCTTCCTTCCTTCCTTCCTTCCTTTCTTCCTTTTATATACCAACCACCTCATTGTCTAACAAGTCTTTGTATTAACAGAACCACATTCTTAAGAGTTCCTGTTGGTGACTTGTTGGCATCTAAGATTCAGCCTCCCTGATTCTCTGACTTTGGAGATACCCAAAATGGCAAAGTTTGGACTCATAACTGAGAAAGAAGTGTGATAGAAACAGGTCAGTGGAAAAGGCACAGCAAAGGACGAACCACAAGAACTATGATATGGTGCAACATTCTAACTAGGAAGGTTGTGAATTGTCCATCTCTGGAAAACTTAAGAAGAAGCTGGACAAGAATTGACGATTTGAGCAGAGACTTTCTAGCACTGATGATATTCCGCAGTTGGGTCATAAAATGGTAGAATAGAATATAGAATAGAGTAGAGCAGAAATAGAATGTAGAAAGTAGAACAGAACATAGAATGTACAATAAAATATAGAATACAATGGAACGTAGAATAGAATGGAATGTAGAATAGAATATAGAGTAGAATAGAATGTAGAATAGAATAGCATGTAGAATAAAATAGCATGTAGAATAGAATAGAATGTAGAATAGAATATAGAATAGAATGTAGAATAGAATATAGAATAGAATGTAGAATAGAATGTAGAATAGAATAGAATAGAATAGAATAGAATAGAATAGAATAGAATAGAATAGAATAGAATAGAATAGAATAGTAGAGTAGAATAGAGTACAATAGAACGGAGTGGAGTGCAATGGAATGGCATGGAATGGCATGGAATGGAATAGAATAGAATAGAATAGAATAAAATGTAAAATAGAATAGAATGTAGAATAGAATATAGAATAGAATAGAATATAGAATAGAATAGAAAGTAGAATAGAATATAGAATAGAAGAATGTAGAATAGAATATAGAATAGTACAGAATGTAGAATAGAATGTAGAGTAGAATGTAGAGTAGAACAGAACAGAAGGGAATGGGAATAGAATAGAATAGAATAGAATAGAATAGAATAGAATAGAATAGAATAGAATAGAATAGAATAGAATAGAATAGAATAGAATAGAATAGGGGATAAGAATAGAATAGAATAAGGGATAAGTATAGAATAGAATAGAACAGAATAAAAAAAGAACAGAACAGAACAGAACGGAATGGAACAGAACAGAACAGAATAAAAATAGGACAGAACAGAACAGAACAGAACAGAACAGAACAGAACAGAATAGAATAGAATAGAATAGAATAGAATAGAATAGAATAGAATAGAACGGAATGGAATGGAACAGAACAGAAGGGAATGGAACAGAACAGAGTAGAACAGAATAGAATAGAAATAGAATAGAATAGAACAGAATAAAAATAGAACAGAACAGAACAGAACAGAATAGAATAGAATAAGGGATAAGAATCGAATAAAATAAGGGATAAGAATAGAATAGAATAAGGAATAGAATAGAATAAAATAGATTAGAACAGAATAGAATAGAATAGAATAGAATAGAATAGAATAGAATAGAATAGAATAGAATAGAATAGAATAGAATAGAATAGAATAGAATAAGGGATAAGAATAGAATAGAATAAGGGATAAGTATAGAATAGAATAGAACAGAATAAAAAAAGAACAGAACAGAACGGAATGGAACAGAACAGAACAGAATAGAACAGAACAGAACAGAATAAAAATAGGACAGAACAGAACAGAACAGAGCAGAGCAGAATAGAATAGAATAGAATAGAATAGAATAGAATAGAATAGAATAGAATAGAATAGAACAATAAAAATAGAACAGAACAGAATGGAACGGAACAGAAGGGAATGGAACAGAACAGAACAGAATAGAAATAGAACAGAACAGAGTAGGACAGAATAGAATAGAAATAGAATAGAATAGAACAGAATAAAAATAGAACAGAACAGAACAGAACAGAACAGAATAGAATAGAATAAGGGATAAGAATCGAATAAAATAAGGGATAAGAATAGAATAGAATAAGGAATAGAATAGAATAGAATAGAATAGAATAGAATAGAATAGAATAGAATAGAATAGAATAGAATAAGGGATAAGAATAGAATAGAATAAGGAATAGAATAGAATAGAATAGAATAGAATAGAATAGAATAGAATAGAATAGAATAGAATAGAAGAATAGAGTAGAAGACTAGAGTAGAATAGAGTAGAATAGAATAGAACAGAATAGAATAGAAATAAGAATAGAATAGAATACAATAGAATAAGGATAAGAATAGAATAGAATAGAATAGAATAGAATAGAATAGAATAAGGGATAAGAATAGAATAGAATAAGGAATAGAATAGAATAGAATAGAATAGAATAGAATAGAATAGAATAAGGGATAAGAATAGAATAGAATAGAATAGAATAGAACAGAATAAGGGATAAGAATAGAATAGAATAAGGGATAAGTATAGAATAGAATAGAACAGAATAAAAAAAGAACAGAACAGAACGGAACGGAATGGAACAGAACAGAACAGAATAGAACAGAACAGAACAGAACAGAATAAAAATAGGACAGAACAGAGCAGAGCAGAGCAGAATAGAATAGAATAGAATAGAATAGAATAGAATAGAATAGAATAGAATAGAATAGAACAATAAAAATAGAACAGAACAGAATGGAACGGAACGGAACAGAACGGAACAGAACAGAAGGGAATGGAACAGAACAGAACAGAATAGAAATAGAACAGAACAGAGTAGGACAGAATAGAATAGAAATAGAATAGAATAGAACAGAATAAAAATAGAACAGAACATAACAGAACAGAATAGAATAGAATAAGGGATAAGAATCGAATAAAATAAGGGATAAGAATAGAATAGAATAAGGAATAGAATAGAATAGAATAGAATAGAACAGAATAGAATAGAATAGAATAAGGAATAGAATAGAATAGAATAGAATAGAATAGAATAAGGGATAAGAATAGAATAGAATAGAATAGAATAGAATAGAATAGAATAGAATAGAATAGAATAAGGGATAAGAATAGAATAGAATAGAATAGAATAGAATAGAATAGAATAAGGGATAAGAATAGAATAGAATAAGGGATTAGAATAGAATAGAATAGAATAGAATAGAATAAGGGATAAGAATAGAATAGAATAGAATAGAATAGAATAGAATAGAATAGAATAGAATAAGGGATAAGAATAGAATAGAATAAGGGATAAGAATAGAATAGAATAAGGAATAAGAATAGAATAGAATAAGGGATAAGAACAGAATAGAATAGAATAAGGGATAAGAATAGAATAGAATAAGGGATAAGAATAGAATAGAATAAGGAATAGAATAGAATAGGGGATAAGAATAGAATAGAATAGAATAGAATAGAATAGAATAGAATAGAATAGAATAGAATAGAATAGAATAGAATAGAATAGCAGAGTTGGAGTTCTTCTTAAAAACTCCCAGTGATGAGACACCCACAACTTCTGGTGGCAAGGAATTTCTCCTTTATTCTAGCTTGATTAGTTTCCATCCTCGGCTTCTTCTGCTGCCTTCAGGTGCTTTGGAGGAGGGGCTGACCTTCCTCCTTCTCTTTGGGGCGGCCCCTGAGATCTTGGAAGACCGCTATCATGTCACTCCTACTCCTTGTTTTCACCCCCAATTCCCTCAACCGTTTGCTGCAAAAAAAAACGGTGTGGATCCTTTTTGCATCGTGGTGACCAAAACTGGATGCAGCATTCCAAATGCGGCCTTACCAAGGCATTATAAAGTGGTACTAACAGTTCGCGTGGTTTTCATTTTGTCCCTCTGTTTATGCCTCCAAGGACTATGTTGGCTTTTTCCGGCAGCTGCAGTGCTTGACACCAAATCCAGAAGTCGTGAGTTCTAATCCTACCTTAGGCACAAAGGCTGCTGGCTGACCTTGGGCCAGCCTCTCCCTTTCAGCTCCACCAAAGAAGCAAATCACTTTTGGAAATTTTGCCCAGAAAACTGCAGGCACTTTTCCCAGACAGTCTCCCCCAAAAGATAGTCACTCCAAAAATCCTTAGATATTTCAGGTGAAAAGTGAGGGAGGAAAAAAACTCTTTGGCTTTGAACCCGGGGAAAGCCAGCCTGGAATGATTCCTTTCTTCCTGGCCTTGAAAAAAACAGATTTTGACTTTCCAGCAAATTCCTATACCCGATTTTTAAATTTGAAGTCTAAGGGAAGGAATGCTCCCTCCCACCTCTCATCCTCTTTCTTTCCATCTTCCTTGTTTTTCATTCACTCTTTCTCTCTCTCTCTCTCTCATCCTCTTTCTCTTTCTTTCCATCTTCCTTGTTTTTCATTCACTCTTTCTTTCTCATCCTCTTTCTCTTTCTTTCCATCTTCCTTGTTTTTCATTCACTCTCTCTCTCTCATCCTCTTTCTCTTTCTTTCCATCTTCCTTCTTTTTCATTCACTCTTTCTTTCTCTCTCTCTCATCCTCTTTCTCTCTCTCATTCTCTGGATGGATGGAAGGCAGGAAAGAAGGAAGAAAAAAGGGAGGGAACGGAAAGAAGAAAGGGAGAAGGGAGAAGAAAGAGGCGGGAAAGATTCAATCCCGGATCGAATTCGGTGCAAAGAAATCAAACCTGCTGATTTAGGCGTAGTTGGGAATCAAAGCTCGTCTCGCACAGTTGCGTGTTTTCCCCGGGACAAATACCTCTGGATCCCAGACAGGAAGGTGGGGGAAGCAAAGTCGGGAGCGGGGATCGAAAACGCGGGGAATAAAATTGAATCCCCCTCTTACAAACGCCCATGATCGGCGTTCACACGAATACACGCGTGCACGGACACACACGTTAAGAAAAGAGAACCCAGGAAAAATTCCTGGCGTTGCCGGACGATCATGAAAGAACCCGGGGGGCAGGGGCATATGCCTACACTCCCACGCGTTTGTGAGGACCTTCAAGGTGCTTTCACACGTGCGCGCGCAGAGATTTAAATACACGCGTTGGTTCCTAGGTGCGTACATAAGCCCGCGAGTTTCTAAAGGCACTCGGGCAGAAACACGCGCGTTCTAGATGCAATACACACCCCTCGCTTTGACTTTACCGCGTTGAACACAATTACACATTCACGCGTCTTTTTCTTCAATCAAATGTCGGGATGTTGTCTGAATAGGGAAAATATACCCCCCATTCTTTCCGACTCTCCCCATTCCTTGAGGAGGGGTCGTGGAAGAGGGGTATAGGTAAGCTGTAGACACTGGCGCGTGCATCGGCATCAACACGTGTATCGATCTCTGAAAGCAAACACGTGTGTGTGTGTGTGTATACAGCTTTTTCGTTTCTTTCCCCAAACGCGAGTGGTTTTAATCAGGTCTTTTTCTCCCAGGGGTGTGTGTCTGTGCACGTGTGCATTTGTCTGAACACCGGACTCGAGGATGTGCGAAGCGTTTTCTCCCGAGAAAGTCGGTAAGGAAGGATCATAACCGAGATCCCCCCAAACCTCAACGGCCTATGAAGGATCGCGGCGGGGGGATTTCTTGATCGTCCCCGCCGACAAATACACGCGAGGCCGCGTTCAGATGGCTTTTATGCCCACCGCGGGTGGTGCTACTTTCTTCAACAGCCACCCAGACCGGGTGGTCGGGCTCGGGAGAAAACTGGAGGGAGTGTGGGGGGGCGGGATGGTCCCAGGTCTCCCAGTTTCGAAGCGCCCGATTCTCAGACGACCTTTCGTCCGATGGGATTAAATCCGAATTCGCGCGGAGAAACGAGCTGACGGCTGCTCCTCGCTTCGTAAGAAAACCGCGCCGCTTAACACCCGCGTGCGGGTTCCCCACCACCGCCACCCCAGTCCTCGTCCTCCAAGGACACCCCTCCTGTTCGCCTCGGCAGAAATCGAATCAAGCTTGGCAAAGAAAACTGGCTCAATCCGGATCGCAGGGATTAACCGACGCAGCCAGCTCCGACCGACCTCGCTCCGTAGTCGCACCAGAATACAGCAGAACAAAGCTAAACTCGGGCGGCTTCCTCCCCACAATCGCTTCTCCTAAGCGGGTAAAGCCCCTTCCCGCACACTGCATTCACACGACCAGTTCAACCTGCCCCCGTATTGAACCCTCCCTCTAAAGCGCTCTCCCTTCTCCCCCCCTTTTTTTCTTTCTTTGGTGGCATCTCCAAACTGGTCTGTTTTAAGCAAGAGAAGCCTCGGAGGGCCGCACAACCCGCGTCTGTCCCCTGCGCTGGTTCAGCGTCTCGTGGGAACGCGACAAGCGTGTCAAATTCGGACGGGGCGGGGGGAGGTCGTGACCGACATCGTCTCCCTCCCGGAACGTCTGACACGGATTGAGAACTTCCGGAACGCCTCCTGTTTTGTGGAACTGTTAAATAAATTCCCCAAATAGGTTTAAAAGGCTTAAAAACAACAACAAATAAATCCCTAAATTGCGATTCTTGCCACTGCTTTCGACGCCCGGAGTCGGATCTACGGAGTAGAGAAAAGGGGTGGCTGGGAGAGTCTGGGGTCTTTAAAACCAGCCTGCCTTAAAATCACCCCCATTTTATAGAGAGGGGGCAATACATGGAGGCCACACCCCGAATTAGGTTTCAGTCGCTGCATCACTGCGTTACCTATACCTTCTCCAAAATGTAATTCTATTTTTAACTCCTTCTCTCCTTTATTCCTCTCCCCCCTTTCGCACCCTGCTCAGTTTCACACACACACACACACACACACACACACACACATGGGATTGTGGGCCAACGTGTCTTTAATTGGGTATTAAAAGAAGCACCTTCTCGGAAGTAGTTCAGTCGCTCTTCTGGCATTTGAGACGAGGCAAGCTCGGCGCTTTCCTCCTCGAATTGCCGGTTGATTTTCTGAAAACTTAATTTTCTGTTAAATATTTCTTTCTTTTCTTTCCTTTTTTTTTTTTAGCTTGGCTGAGATCGCAAAGACTCCCTCTTCCCACCGACCCCGGCCAAAAGGAAACAAACAGGGGGAACCCCCTCTCTCCGAAATTAATTCGGGGTGATTTCTTTCGGGGTGTTTTTTGTTCTGTTTTTTTTGCGTGAAAGTTGGAAAGAGGCGCCGAGGAACAATTCGCGAGAGACGGAAACGCAGCTACCTGTTGAGGCTAAAAATTTTTTAAGGGGAGGCGTAGTTTTTTTCCCTCCCGGCTACCCAGCGCGAGATTGGAGAATTCTTGCAAATTCTTGCGTTCTTCTTCTTCTTCTTCTTTTTATTTTATTATTCGCCCGACTTTTCTCTGACTTGCATCTTAAAAAAAAAAAAAAAACCCAACTTTCCCAGGCGACAAAAATGTTCTTTCTGGGATATTTGCTGTTCATTGGCGGAATGACCCAGGTTCTTTCGAGTTATCCCATCTGGTGGTAAGTTAGTTGTCTAATTCCTTAATATTTCGGGGCAGGGGGGGACACCCACTTTCTGACGAAGTTAGGCTGCCCAGGAAAGGGTGGGTTTCGCCTTTTCCTAACCCGTTGTCGGGAACCGGGTGTCACTGGGCACCTAGGACATTGCGGTTCCTAAGATAATTTTAAGACCTCGGTAATTTTGCTGTCTTAGATTTTTCCCCAACTCGGTGTTTGTTTTGAATGGATGAACTCAGCACAAAAAAATAATTAAAAAATTAAGGACACTATGGGTGGTGGGGGGACCGTGAAAAGGTGGGGAAGGGAATGAACGGCAGAAGAGATTGGTTGGTTTTTGTTTTGTAAAGGAATACACTTTTGATGCGCTCCCGGGCTAGTTAAATGAAGATACGAGTCAGATTTGGGGGTTTTTTAAAAAAAAAACACACACGTGATTTTAACTTAATTATGGTTTTTTAAAAAAGAGCAGGAAACAAAATGATATTTTTTTTTTAGAGACAGAATCAAACCAAAGGGGCAAAGTAAGGCGGCTTTGGGAAGGAAGCGTAAAAATAGAAAATACTTTCTCCTTAAGAACAGGTTTACTTTTCTTCTGCGCCGTTTCTCTCTCTCCTCTGTTTAGAAGATTAGCCTTGTAAAGAAGTGGGGGGACTTCGCTCGTTTTCGTGCCCCTTTCTCCCCCACCCGGGGCAAAAAAACAAAACCCCAGTGAAAAAAAACGCAGGATATTTTCGAAAGTGGCTGCTCTCTCTCTTTCTCTCGTTTGGTAAATGGTTGAGAATCGACAGCCGCCCGGGCTTGTTTTTCTGCCTTCTGGCTTATAACTGCAAATACATGATGGGGGGAGTGTTTGATGGTAAGGAAGGTGGGGGGCGGTGGAGAGGAAGCCAAACTCCCCGAAGCTTCGGGTGAAGCTTTAAGCGATTTGCTGGGTAAACGCGGAGCGAAGCGGGCTTTTACCCTTCGCTTCTTGGCCAGATGTGATTCCGGCTATCCAAGCTTCGTCCTTGCGATGCGAGGATGTTTCCCTTGCCCTCGCTCTCGGGGCTTGGAGGGCAGGAGGGGGAAGGGAAGGGGTCATCTCTGGCCCCCTGCCGGCTGCCTTAGCCCGACTCCAAACACCCCCCCTTTTTATATATGTATATATAGCTGAGAGGTCGGGTTCTGAGCAATTTTAACCGATCCGATTCGATCCAACCGGTCGGGCACCTTCCTAACCTCGGAAAGCACCCCGAGACTTGCCCATCCCCTGCCCCGGTGAGGCGCCGGGGCCCTGGCTGGCCTGGGAAACTGCCCCTCCCTGCCCGGCGGATCGCAATTGTCAGAAGCGGGAAGCAAATTGGCTGCTGTCGGAAGCGGGTTTGCTGCAACCCAGAAATCGAGGGGAACGCGGCTGATTTCGGAGGGGTGCAGCTACCTTCTATTCTCCCGGGTGGGGGTGGGGGAGATCTTGGAGGGTGGGGGTGAGGAGGTCGGGAGGCAAAGCTCCCTCCCTCCCTTCCTGCATCCAACCTTCGCGCGTCTCTGAACCCCGGCTTCTGACGACTCGCTCGCCCGGTTCTTTCGCCGAAGGTTGCCGCCTCGCTACCTTCGCAGGAGGAGCCCCGCGAGGGAAGCGGGGGGCGGGGGGCTGGCAGGCTGTCGGGGCGGGCAAGTTGCAGCAAATCGGCCGGTCGGCGGTAATTACAGACTTCAGAGAGATGAGATGAGAAAAACGAGGCGAGCTCTCTGCAGCCTGGCGGCGGAGTCTCTTCCCCACCCCCGCGCCCTCTTGCCAATCTCGTCCCCCCAAAAGCTGGGTCCCGCTTCCCAAGGTCAGAGATCGTGAAAATCCGCAAACACGTGTGTCCTTGCTCCCCCCGTCCCCCAGGTGCTGCTTTAAGAAGCTTTACAGATGTAACGAGGCTAGAGAACTAGAGGCAAATAACGTAGCTTGTCTGGGCTGGACCGCTTTGGCGGGGGGGCGGGGGGTGTTGAGGGAGGAGGAAGAAAAGGAGGCGGGAAGAACGTGGGGCGGGGGAGGTACTTTTTGCAGGTGGGCAAATCGCCTCTCGAAGTCACGAAAGAATTTCTAAATTCCCTCGCCCTCCCCCTGCCCAGCGGTGTGAATGGTACAGTCTGGGCAGAGCTCATCCACTTGATAAAAGTCTCTATCAAATTCACCTGCTTCCTTTTTTTTTTTTTAATCGTTACCATGGTATCGTTACCATGTTTAGGCTGGCGTTATGTCAATTTTCCCCCTCAATTTGGGCCACTTTAAGAGATGTGGGTTTCAACTCCCAGAACTGCCCAGGCTAAATTTCGGGAATTAAAGTGTGCACCTGTGAAAGAAGCCAAGTTTTTTTAAAAAATTTTGTTTTTTAAAAAAATGCATTATATTGAAGTCTGCCTTGCTATCCTATCCGGACCAATTAATATTTCACCTCAACCCATCGTCGGTTGCTGTTTTTAATTTATTTAAGAAAATACATATGACACCCCACCCCACCCCATTCGCTCTGGGTGATTCCGGGCGGCATACACGCACACACACACACATATAAGGCATTCACACATTTCGCTGCAATCAAAGCAATATAAAAGGCATTCACGCGTTACATTGCAATAAACGCGAGTCGGATGCCAAAGGTGCCCGAAAGGGCGAAGCGCCTTCGTTCTGGATTCTTTGATAGTGCCCCAGTTATGATACCTATAGGTTTTCAAACACCTTTAGGGATGAGAGACCTACGAATGATAGTTCAAGTATACGATTTCAGTTATCTAGACCCTGATGAGAATTCTCTCCACGAAGGATGCGTGTATGCAATTAAAAAGTAATTGCATACATGCATTCTTCACGGAGACCATTCCCATCAGGATCTCTCTCTATATATGTATAAAATTAAGCTTAAAGGGGATTTAAATATATTAAATTTCACCTTCGTGGGAACTCAGGTTTTAAAATTCGTTATTAAATTTTTGCACTTTTAAAAAAAGCTGCTTGCCGTGGAAAGGATCCGTACCAGGCCTCGTTAAACCGAATCGTTGGAGACCTAATTCGGTTTAAACGCATCTTGCTGGAACGAACGTCAGCAAATCTGGGAGCTTTCAAAGCGCCTAAGCAGCGCGAGGCGATTTAAAAATCCGGGGTTTGTCGCCCGGTTTTGTGAATCTGCGAAAATCTGCACGCAAAACGGCAGCTTCAGGGGCAGGAAAAATGTGTTTTTGTTTTTAAACAGGACTACCAACTGCTTAAGGAACTCCAGGTGCCAAAAATGTAGCGCAAATACCCGTTGCTTGGGACCTGTGGCTGAGGCGTGCTTGTCTGTGTGTGTTGTTATCCGCTCCAAATTTGCTCGTAGATGAACAAAGAACAACACCGTTCAGTCTAGTGGTTAAGGCTCCGGGCTAGAAAGAGAGTAGAAGGTGAGTTCTGGTCCCACCTGAGGCATGAAAGCCGCCTGGGTGAGTTTGGGGCAATTCCTAAGAAACGGGGACTTCTAGTCCCTGCTTAGGGAGCGTAAAAACGGCTCAGGGCTGACACGCCGCGCGCGGACCTTAGAAAGAAATGCGAAGGCTTTTTGATTCGGATTTAGAGATGGCCGCCCCCCTGCCAGCTCCTAGAGGCGCTCCAGTTTTATAGGTTACTTCGCCCTTTGTCACCCTCTCACCTGCCGCCCTTCTCTTTCCATCCGTTTAAGGAGGGACAGGAGGCATCCGGAGTCACTTCGTTTTGGCCTTATCTCCGCTTTAGTGTCCCGGTCTCTCTCCTCACTCTCTTTCATCCATTTTCTCTTCTCTCTGTCTCTTATTCTCCCTCTCTTTCTCCCTCGTTCTATCGTATCTTCTCTCTTGCTTCGTCTCACCCCTTTCTCTTATTCTCTCTCATCCTCTCTTTCATTCTCACATTTTCTCTTTCATTCTCTCTCCTCCTGCTTCTTCTTCTCCCTCTCTCATTCTCTCTGCTTCTTTCTGTTCTTTTTCTTTCATAGTCTCTCTTTCTCCCACTCATTCTCTTTTATCCTCTCTCTCCCATCCTCTCTTTCTCTCTCTGATTCTGTCTTGTTTTCCCTTTCTCCTTTCTCTCTCTCTCTCATTCTCCCTTTATCTTTCTCTCTCATTGTCTGACTCTCTCTTCCTCTCTCTTGCTGTCTCTTTCCCTCATTCTCCCTTTCTCTTTCTCATTCTGTCATTGCTCATCTCTCTCTCTCTCTCTCTCTCCCTCCCTCATTCTGTTTCTTATTCTCCCACTCTCTCGTTGTCTTTCTCTCTCCCATCCTCCCAATGTAGAAGCTTGGGACCCCCAGGTAGGTGCCTGGCGGTCCCACTGGAGGAAAGGGGTTGTCCCAGACACTAGAGGTTAAAATCCACCCCAACTTCTATAGGATCACGAAGGCTACATCCCCCCCCATACCCAGCCAGGGAGTAGAAATGATGGGAATCCCGCAGGAATTTTTAAATTAACAGGCTGCAATTGATGATTAATGTTTTGGAGAGAAAGTATGTTTTGCCCATGGACGTGCAAAAATAATTTATATTTTGCAGAGTTATTTCTTTTGTGTTCTTTCTCTCTCTCTCTGTTTTCCTTCCACTTCCTGTTTCTGGGTTGATACAGAGGCATCCTCACTAGGAGTCCTTGACTCACAACAGTTCCCTTAATGACCATTCAGAGTTACAGTGGCACTGACAAGGATGACTTATGACCCCTTTTCACACTTCCGACCATTGTAGCCTCCCCGTGGTCACGTGATAAAAATTCGGGTGCTTGGCAACTTGATTCGTATTTAGGATGGTTGTAGAATCCTGGGATCCTATGGTCCCCCTTTGTGACCTTCTGAAAAGGGGGAAGCCAGGTTCACTTAACGACGGGGTGGCCAAGTTAACTACTGCAGTGATTCGCTTAACAACGGTGGCAGGAAAGATCATAAAATGGGGCAAAACTCAGCAGTGTCTCAGCAACAGAAACGTTGGGCTCATTTGCAGTCCTAAGTTGAGGGTTATCTGTATTTCTTTCTCGCTGGGGCTATTTTACCTTCTGTACCTTCCCTTGGGGGTGGATGTCGAAGATTTGGGGTCATGCGTTACCAACAAGGGAAGCCTTTTTTTGCAATTGATGGGTTGCATCCGTGAAGTTCCTCCTTCGACTGGCAGATCAGCCCATGCCAGAAACCTTCCCTGGTCTGGTCACAGATCCCATGGGAAAAGGATTTGAATCTACGTGATCTTCCCAGACCTGTTGTTCTCCTGAAATTGTGCAGGAGAAGAACTGCAGTAGTACGAAGAGAGAACAGAGTTGGAAGGGGCCTTGGAGGTCTTCTAGTCCAACCCCGGCCTCAAGCAGCAGACTCATCCTTCTAGCCTTCTGAGGTCAGTAAAAGGAGGACCCAGATTGTTGGGGGCAAGAGGCTGACTTTGTAAACCACTCGGAGAGGGCTGCAAAGCACTTATGGAGCGGTATATAAGTCTAAGTGCTATGGCTATTTCAGGCAAATGGCTGTCCAATCTCTTCTTTTAAAACCTCCAGTGTTTGGAGCACCCACAACTTCTGGAGGCAAGAAATTCCACTGACTAATTGGTCAAACTATCAGGAAATTTCTCCTTAGTTCTAGTTCTCTCCTTAATTAGTGTCCACCCGTTGCTTCTTGTCCAATGGACCTTACAAGGAATTGGTCTCCAACAGACTCAGAACTCAAGCCACTTTCTTTAGAGACGCTTGGTTATCCCGCAAAGCAATCCATGGGATCCTTAGAGAAACATTAGAGGCTTTGAAAGGATCAGCGGAGAGATTAGGTTTGGCTTCTGGGGTGGGGTGGAGGGGGGGGTCTAGGATGCGGGGGGGAGGAAGTGAGCCTTTAAGAAGGCTTTGAAGACCCCTGGATGTTCTCCCCCGGGCATTGAGAGGAGGATGTGAAGGTGAGGTCATTCGGGAAGAGGTGTAATATCTGTGGCTGTGCCCTTCTTGGGTAGTTATTAGGTCCTTGTGATTTGTGGTCCTTGACATGAGGTTGATGGTATGTCTGTATTTATTGCTGTAGTTGCTGACTGAATTCTTAGCCATATAAATGGGAGGGAGGGAGAGGAAGGAAAGGGAAAAATGTAGGAAGGAAAGGAAAAGAGAGAAAAAGATGGAGGAAAGAAGGAAGGAGAAAGAAAAGGATGGAAGGAAGGAAGGAAAGGAGGAAGGAAGAGGGAAGGAAGAGGAAGGGAGGGAGGAAGATGAAATGAGAACAAAGAAGAAGAGAAGAAGGAAGAGAAACAAAAAGGAAGGAGAAGGAAGGAAGGGAAGGGATGAAGGAGGAAGAAAGGGAAAAGAAACAGAGAGAAAGGGAGGAAGAAAGGGGTGATAAAACGAGGAGGAAAGGTAAAAAGCAAAGAGAGAAAGAAGGAAAAGGAAGGAAGGAAAGGGAAGGAAGAGAAAGAAGTAAAAAGAGGAAGGGAAGGTGGAAAGAAGAAAATGAAAAATGGAAAGGAGAGATGGAGGAAGGAAGGAGAAAAAGAAAGAATGGGAACAAGGAGGAGAGGAAGGAAGGAAGGAAGGAAGGAAGGAAGGAAGGAAGGAAGGAAGGAAGGAAGGAAGGAAGGAAGGAAGGATTTTGACTCTTATGACCATGGGGATACTGTGATGGTCGTAACTGCAAGGACCTCTCTATGTCCCTTTTTCAGTGTTGTTTGCTGAAGGAATACTTGTAACTAGAGGCCCTAATTAAGCAACCTGATTGGATAGCAGGTGGGATCATAAAGTCTCAAGGCTGGACCTACCAGCTCCCATGAGGGCGAACATCCCATAGTGTCAAGGAAAACTCATCAAGGTGAAATCAGACAGGTGAGACGAGGATGCAGGTAGAGGAACTTTTCCTTGACTCTGTAGGAGGAGCCTTTGAATCTCCTGCTGGAGAGGAATGAAAATGAGTTAATAGCTGTCTTCTGTTGATGTTGGCAAGGAGACATGATGGACCACCTCCGTTGCTATTATACCAGCTTAGCTCTAATAAAATCACATTAAGTTGCTGCCAAAGAACCAGGTTCCTGGCATTTTCTGTGGTTCCCCTCAGATTCCAGAGCTAGGAACGAGCAAGAGGTGGCATCTCCCTTGAACAGACCATCACCATCAAGGAAAGCCCTGAAGGTCCTTTGTGGAGGCCCACCACAAACACGTCTAGGTAGAAATCTGTAGAGATTCTCCGTCTTCCAGGTCATGGTTGTCCCAAAGGTGCTTTTTTTGTTGTTCAGTGTTTTGTCTTTTGAAGACATTTCTCTTCTCATCCAAGAAGCTTCTTCAGCTCTGACTGGGTGGTGAAGGATGGAAGGATTTATATTCCTTGCAGACAAAGCTGGTCGTTCGCATCCTTTTAGAGGGTCGTTGAGGCCGCTTGGAGGTTTATCTGCGTCCTCGGGGTCACCCTGAGTGGTGCAAATTGTTTTTGTAGTCTGCCATTTCCCCCGACCCCTCTGAAATCTATTCCTACTCCCACACCCTTCCAAGGATGTTCACCCCAAATTGTATGGCAAAAGGCCTGTAGGGATTCTCAGGTAAGGAGTCTAGGTGGGCCTGGAGATGTCAAGGCTGAAGAAATCAGTCAACCCTTTTGTTCTTCTGACGTTTGTAGGGAGGGCTTGCAGGCTACTGTTGACTTTTTAGACCAAACTGTGGTGGTCTCTGTGGAAATAAATATTGGGGTGACCCCATGGGCCTCTCTAGACTCTATAACAGGTTTATGGCTTGAAGTATTTATGCAGGTCCATCGAGAATACACCCCGTCATAGTTGAGAGCTGATGGTTCTTCATATAACACTCTGGAACTCTCTGGATGCACCTTGGAGTACAGGCAGTCTTTGACTTACAGCCATTCGTTCAAAATTATGACGGGGCTGCAAAAAAGTGACTTGTGGTCATTTTTCACACTTAACAGCCGTTGCAGCTTCGCCATAGTCATGTGATGGAAATTCAGACACTTGGCAACTGGTTCATATTTATGACGGGTTGCAGTGTCCATTTGTGTGTGTGTGTGTGTGTGTGTGTGTGTGACGTTATCTCCTTTTTGCAACCTTCTGACAAGCAAAGTCAACCAGGAAGCCTGATTCACTTAATAACCGTGTGATTAAGTGAAAAGTGATTCACTTAAATGGCAAGGAAGGCTGCTCCTGCTAGCTGCCAGCCGTTTGGGGCACTTCAATCCTGACTGGCTCAGGGTTGACTCAGCCTTCCTTCCTTCCAAGGCAGGTAAAACGAGGACCCAGATTGTTGGGGGCAAGAGGCTGGCTCTGTAAACCACTTAGAGCTTTTAAGGCACTGTAAGTCTAAGTGCTACTGCAAAGTTGATAGGATTTAGTTGGGGTGAGTTGCTATCCTTGGAGAAAGAGAGATATCAATGACCTCAGAAATTTACATGCTTAACATGAGGATCTAACTCGGTAAATTGCTTCCCTCCTTTTCACATTCTGTGTGATAAACACATTCTGTGTTTATATGCACAGTGTGTGCATATAAAAAGTAAGGACGATAGCATAGTTGGAAAGACACAAGGGTACTTCCCTAAACAAAAGAAATATGTTTTAAGCTCAGAAGACCCAGATAACATTCAGAAGCAACCTAGACAGGTACTTTCCTGATTCAATCAATCCATCAATCAAACAGAATCGAATCAAACAAACTGGTAGGGACCTTGGAGAGCATCTAGTCTAACCCCCTACCAGCACCCACAACTTCTGAAGGCAACTTCTGCTGCACTGGTTGATTGTTCTGACAGGAAAATTTGTCCTAATTTTTAGGTTTGCTTCTCTCCTTGATTAGTTGCTATCCGTTGCTTCTTCTCCTGCATTCAGGGGCTTTGGAGAATAGTTTGAACCACTCATTTTTGGGCAAGCCCTTCAAATATTGGAAGACTGCTATCACGTTGCCCCTAACCCTAATTTTCTCTAGGCGGGCCATACACCCTATTGCTGCCTCCTTCCCTCTCAATCTTTCTCTTCCTATAGTTCCATCCTTCCTCTCTCCTTGTTCCTACTCTTTTCCTTCCCTCCCTTCCTCTCTCCTTTTCTCTTCCTGTTTTTTCTTTCTTTCCTTTCTTCCTCTTCCCCTTTCTCTTCCTATTTTCCTTCCTTCCTTCCTTCCGTCCTCCACCCCTAGGTCTTCTGGCCAAGAGAACCTCACTAGCTAAGCTGACATCTCCCCAGACCCCCTCTTCCCCCCCTCTCTCCCAAGTGTGAGATAATTTCCACCCAGGCAAGTCCCTTCTTATCCCCAGTTGGGACGGCCAGGTTGTGCGAAGGTGTGGCCTAGCTACACAGATTTCCTTCTTTGAAATCTCTTCTCCAGCTTCACTTGCACAGCTTTGAACTCGCTCCAGCTCCTCTCTGCAGCTTTCTGGCAGTGCCGCAGATGTGGAAGCAAGCACTACTAGCCAAGCCAGGTGCAAACGCGCAACACTTTTTTTTCTCCAAACGACTACAAAGCCCATGTCTAAAAAGGTGGGGGCAGGGGTTACAAGGGAGTCACTGGTGGCTATTTCAGAAGACAGAGGCAGCCAAGCCCGGAGTTTCATCCAGTTGGCAGCTCTTCTGTCTCCTTTTCTGGACACTTTTAAGATGTGGGGACTTCAGCTCCCAGAATTCCCCAGGGTTCAACATTTCTCAGTCTTGACAACTTTAACAGAGGGTGGACTTCAATTCCCAGAATTCCCCAGCCAGCATGGTCTGGATCCAAGCCTTGGATTTCATCAAGATGGCCGCCTGAGGAATTCTGGGAGTTGAAGTCCACCCTCTGTTAAAGTTGTTAAGGCTGAGAAATGTTTTCGAATGAGGCCACTGTAAGATTTGGGGGCTTCAATTCCAAGAATTCCTGCAACTGTCATAAGTACATGCCAGTTGCCAAGCATCTTAATTTTGTTCATGTGATTATAGAGATGGTACTTTCTTCAGTGCCATTGTAACATCGCAAATCAAGAAATACCATTCATTTAGTAATAATTCAAAGTTATGATGGCACTTTAAAAAGTGACATAACTAGTCCTTGCACTTATAACCATCCCAGAACCCTACAGTCATATGATTAAAAACTGGGCACTTGGCAATAGGTTTATTTTTATGACGTCCCCACCATTGCTGGCTTCCAACAACAAAGTCAACTGGGGAAGCGGGGTTCGCTTAATGACCGCACATGATTCACTTAACAACTGCTGCAATCCACTTAACAACAGTAGAAGAAAAAGACCATCAAATCAGGCATGACTCTCTTAGCAACAGCCTTGCTTAGCAAAAGGATTTCTGGTCCCCATTGTGGTCATAAGCCGAGGCCTGCCTGCACTTGAAGTTTACTAGGGGTCATCGGGGCTCCTAGGAAAAATTTGAAGTTTAGGAATTCCGATTGCAATCAGCAGGTAATCCAGAGAAGGAGAAATACCCAATCAAGCTGTCCGTCATGGACCCACTTTGCATCTGGACACAACAACAGAAGAATGGTTTCACAAGACTGTCTCTGGAAATTTCCAATCCAACCTTGAAAACACACAGAAATCTGGTTTCTCAGGGCAGTGTCTAAATAATTGGGGAATATTTGTTTCCAAGTGCTTTAAATTTTGTAGACTTCCATCATGAGATCTTTCAAGGACGACCCCAAGGGAGAAATAGTTGCATTGACAAGATCATGATGGATGCCTCTGCCGGGGGCTGTGTCCACCCCCTTCTGAAATCCATATCAGCTTAGATAGGCATGAAGAATTTGTCTTTTTCTTGGCTATCAACAGGAGTGGTCTCGGGAAGATAAGACCTGGTGGCTTGGGGATCTAAGTCTCTTGCGTTAGAAATTAAATTGGGCCCACCACTCAAGATGGAGTTGACTACACGGTGGGTCTTCTTTGAGTCTTGGTGGAAGGTCAGGAGGTGGTGGACCTCAGCTTTTGAGGTTAACTGCAGACAGAAGCTAGGAACCTAGATGTTCTCCAGAACATCTCCAGAGCATGTGAAGGGCGTCTTTGTCCCCCATAGGAAGCTATTGAGAATGGTCATCAAAATTTGTGGCTTAATTTACAAAAGGGAAGAGATGGAGCCAGCCCTGTGAGGCTAGTTTATATATGACTGATGTATTGGATTTGATTTTAGGATCCCATAAATGGAAGCCTTGATGATGGAAACCAGGCCTGTAGTTAGTTAACAGAACTCTTTCGTCCCTTCCTTCTCCTCTTCCTCGCTCTTTCTTGAGAGTCTCCTTCATACTCTTCCTCCTTTCCTTGCTCCTTCCCTTCCTCTCCTTCTTCACTTTCTTCATCTTTCTCTCGTTAGTCCTCTTCATTCCCTCCACTTCCCCTACCCTCTTCTATTTCTATTTCTCCTCCTTGGCTTTCTCCCCCTCCTTTCTACCTCCTTTTCTATCTTCTCTTTCTCCTTCTTACTTTTCTCCTCTGTACGCTCCTTCTTTTTAACTGTCTCCCTCTCCTTTACTCTCTCCTCCTGTATCTTCTTCTTCACTCTTTTCTTTATTTTCTCCTTCTGCTTTTCCTTCTCCTCCTTATTCCTTCCTTCCACCCTCCCTCCCTCCCTCCTTCCCCCTTTCCCTCCCTCTTTTCCTCCTTTCCTCCTTTCCTTTCTGTCTTCCTTCCTTCTCTCTCCCTTTTTTCTTCCTTCTCCCTACCTACCTCCTGGAGCTCTTCATCCCAGTTTCCTGAGGAAGCAGCATCCACGCACCAGGAAAGCTGAGCTGACCAAAAGCTGCAGGGGGCACATCTCTGTGTGTGTGTGTGTGTGTGTGTGTGTGTGTGTGTGTGTGTGTGTGTGTGTCCAGGCCCAGAGCATGCGGGCATTATTGTCTTCCCTCCCAGGGGCAGCTATTTATGAGCGGGCCAGGCTCAGCAAACTGTCCCTTCAATCTTCAGCCCTTCTCTGTCCCCCGAGGGAGGCTTTGCAGCCGTGTGGATGGGCTGCCTGGCTGGGTGATGGCAGAGGTTTCAAAAACAGGTTTTTGGGGATAGGGGAGGTCGGTGGGTGGGTGGGTGGGTGGGAGGAAGGAAGGAAGGAAGGAAGGAAGGAAGGGCTAGCGGGTTGGGTAGGAAGGGACAAAGAGACCGGGTTCTGCGTTCAACAGCCCAGTTCAGGCAAAACGGTGTGTTTGTCTGATCAATTTCACTTGCATTCAGCTGTTGGTGGAATTCATTTAGTGACTGTTCGAAGTGACCTATGACCGTTTTTTACCCTTACGACCGTTGCAGCCATCCCTATGATCAGGTGATCAAAATTTGGGCGCTTGGCAATGGACTCGTATTTATGACAATTGCAGTGTCATAAAAGGGGGTCACGCGATCCCCTTTTGCGACAGTCGGACAACATGGAAGCCAGATTCATGTAGTGACCCTGTTTACTGAGTTAAAAACTGCAGGGATTCGCTTAACAACTGCGGCAAGGAAAGTCGTAAAATGAGGCGAAGCTCACTTAACAACTGTCGCAGCATCCCCACGGCAGGACTGGAACTCACCGTCTCCTGCTGGCTGGCCCCAAATCACCCACCTGTCTTTCATGGCTAAGGCGGAACTTAAACTCATAGTCCCCCAGTTTCTAATCTGGTGCTTTAACCACAAGGCCAAACTGTGCACTTAATGTAGAGTTAGAACCCAGGACCCTGGGATAATGGATTGCGTGACCACAAAACGCTGCCAAGTTGCCAGAAACACAACTTGGGAACTTGGGCCATGACCTATTCCTTGTTTCTTGGATGAAACCTTTTCCCTGAGATGCTAATTTTCTACATGCAAGGATCCCGCTCCGCCAATGTACAGGGCAACCATTTCTTGGCTGCCTCTGGTGGAAACTAGGTTGATTCTTGGTTTATTCGTATACTGTTTGCTGTTGTTATCCAAGTCTACCTCAGTAAGGCCACACCTAGAGTACTGCATCCAGTTTTGGTCACCACACTATAAAAAAGGATGTTGAGGCTCTAAAAAAAGTACAGAGAAGAGCAACCAGGATGATTAGGGGACTGGAGGCTAAAACGTACAACGAACGGTTGCAGGAACTGGGCTTGGCTAGTTAGTAAAGAGAAGGACCAGGGGAGACAGGAAGGAAGTCTTCCAATATTTGAGGGGCTGCCACAGAGAGGAGGGGGGGCGGTCAAGCTATTCTCCAAAGCACCCGAAGGCCAGACAAGGAATAATGGATGGAAACTGAACAAGGAGAGATTCAACCTGGAAATAAGGAGAAACTTTCTGCCAGTGAGAACAATCAACCAATGGAACAGAAGTTGCCGTTGGAAGTTGTGGGAGTTTCATCCCTGGAGGCTTTTCAAGAAGCAACTCTGTCAGAAATAGTGCAGTATCTCCTACTTGGGCAGGGGGGGTTGGACTAGATGATCTCCAAGGTCCCTTCCAGCTCTGTCAATCTGTAAAATACCGAATAAATCGTGTTTATCAGGAACTTAGAAGGTCTGAATTGCATCCACACATACATGTGCAGTAGCAGCTGACCTAACAAAAAACAACAACAACCCACTATTTCACTGACCCTTAAACATAAAAATAAGAGAATAACAGAGTGGGAAGGGACCCTGGAGGTCTTCTAGCCCAACCCCCTGCTCAAGCAGGAGACCCTATACTGTTCCAGACAAATGGCTGTCCGGGCTTTTCTTAAAAACCACAACTTCTGGAGGAAAAAGCCTTTCCTCTAATTAAAGAAGTCCAGCCTGAGTGAATGCCGACAACCCTCGACTTATAACTGTTTGTTTAGTGACCATTCAAACTTACAACCGCACTGGAAAAAAGTGACTTATGGCCGTTTTTCACACTTACGACCTTTGTCGCATTCCCCGGGGTCACGGGATCAGGATCCTGACCCTTGACAACTGGTTCATACTTACGACGGCTGCTGCGTCACTGGGTCACGTGATCCCCTTCGGCGACCTTCTGACGCGCGAAATCAAGGGGGGGGGTGAGAAGCCCGATTCACTTAACAACCGTGTTCCACGCAGGGACAGGAAACGTCCCACATAACGGGGCGAGCCTCCCTGAACAAACAGAAACATCGGGCTCCGATGTTGCGGTCGTAAGTCGAGGACCTACCTGTAAAAGAAAGGGCGATGTATGGACGCACTGCAGAGCCCGAATCCGTCCGATGACAGCTTGGCTTTTCAGATCTTCCGTGCGTCTTATTTTTATTTCATTTTATCGTTCTCTCTTTTTCCTCCTCTTCCCCACGCCTGCCTGTTCCAGAAAAAAAAAAATAGCTTGCGGTGAGGGCCGTGTGGTCATACATTCTTGATGAATGAAAAATATATAGATATATATATAGATATATATATGATGTCAAAGCAGAGAGAGGCGAAATGCGTGCCCCTCCCCACCCGCCCCCCAGGGCGAAGGGATGCGAACTGTGTCCTTTGCATGGGCTTGTTTGAAATATGTACCAAGGAGGGAGATTGTGCGCTGCTGGCTGGCTGGGAAAAAAAAAAGACGGGAGGCCATAAATCTTCTTTTGGTCAAGCCAAAGGAGAAAATTGGGGAGGTGGAGGAAGAAGGAAGGATTGTAGGGAGCGGCACATCCCTCCCCAGTCTAGAACTTGGGGGGTGGGGTGGCGTGTCTTCCAGAATAGAATAGAAATAACAAGAGTTGTGGGGAGGGGACCTGGGAGGTCATCTAGTCCAACCCCGCCCCCTCCCCACGCAGGCCTTCCGAAAGCAAAATCCAACTGGGAGAGAAGACAGATTTACTTAACGGTGGATCCTCAAGTCAAGGGAGAAGACCTGTAACGTGTTGAGCAAAACTGGACGGGATATTCCGGCTGTGGTCTCACTAAGGATTCGCAAGGGGTTTCTCAGAAACCTCCAAAAAGTTGGAGCGCCCAGAAGTTGTGGAGGTTTTTCTTTTAAAAAAAAAAAAAAAAAGGAGACTGGGCCGCCGCTTGTCTGGAATGATCTAGGGTCTCCTGCCTGAGTGAGGGGCTGGAATAGATGGCCTCCGAGGTCCCTTCCAATTGTGTTCTTCTGAAATGGCGTTGTAGAAAAGCTGTCATTCCGAAGAACGTTCTTTCGTGGACGTCGATGGATACACACGGTTAAGTAGTCAAAGAGACCCGGAGGTTGAGATAAGGTGGTGTCGTTTGTGAGGTGCGGGGGAGAAAGGGAGATTTGTGGCCCCCTAACAAGCAGCCTTCGCACACATAGAAGACGACGCGTTTAGCTCAGGGCTGAACCGTGGGGGTCACCGGTGCCCTCTGAGCTTCCTTACAGGTGTTTCGTGATCTAACTAGGGAACATCACCAGAGCTAGAAGGAATTTGGGGAGGGGAGGAGGAGGACAAGGAGAGGAGGTGGAGGAGGATGAAGGGGAGGAGAGGGAGGAGGAGGAGGAGGAGGAGGAGGAGAGGGGGAAGGGAGGAAGAGGAGAAGGGAGGAGGAGGAAGAAGAGGAGGATGGGGACAAGGGAGAAGATCAGGAGGGGAAGAGCAGGAGGAGTAAGTAGAACGAGGAGGAGGAGGAGGAGGAGGAGAGATGGAGAAGAAGGAACAGGGGAAGGAGCAGGGGAGGAGGATGAGAAGAGTGGAAGGGGGGAGGAGGAGAAAGAGGGAACCAGGAGGAGGAGGAGGAGGAGGAGGAGGAGGGAGGAGGGGAGGAGGAGGCGAAGGAGGAGGAGGAGGAGGAGGTGAAAGGAGGAGGAGGAGGCGAAGGAGGAGGAGGAGGAGGGAGGAGGCAAAGGAGGAGGAGGAGGAGGAGGTGAAGGAGGAGGAGGAGGAGGCGAAGGAGGAGGAGGAGGAGGAGCGAAGGAGGAGGAAGAGGAGGAGGAGGAGGAGGAGGAGGAGGAGGACAACTGTGAGGTCCTCGGTGCTCTCTGAGCTGGGTTTACTTCAAGACATTTCCTGACCCAAGTAGGTAACATCATCAGTTCTAGAAGGGACTAAGCTGGAGAGGAGGAGGAAGTGGTTTGCCAAAATTGAAGTAAAAGCCAGTTTCCCCAGAGACATGGCCACATGACTTCAGGATGCTGAAAACAGTTATAAATGCCGAGAGCCCAAAGTAGCATCACAACGTCGAATCTTTGTCGTAACTTCAAATCATAGGTAAGTCCGTTAGAACCTTGAAGCTTTGCTGAACAACCCATCGTAAGTTGAAGACTATCTGGAAATACGTTATGTGAATCCCAAGCTATCTGCTGTCTCATTTTAGCTTAATTGCCAAGTGGGCCAAACCAGCTAGATTGGTGAATCCTGGTTTATGGACAGATATGTTAACCGTAATCCAGCTATCTGTAACTTCATTTAACAAACTGTGTTTAAGTACCCCATGGTTTGTGACTGGGAAACCTAGCTATTGTAGTTAAGCTGGGCTTCTGAACGCTGGGCAATTGACTCATATTTGTGACGGTTGCTGTGTTTTGTGGGTCACATAATTCGTTTTTATGACCTTCTGATAAACAAAGTCAATGGGGAAGCCAGATTCGCTTAACAACTGTATGACTAACTTAACAACTGCAGTGATTCACTTAACAACCGTGGCAAGAAAAGTTGTAAAATGGGGCAACACTCACTTAAAAACTGTCTTGCTTAGCGACAGAAATTTCGGGCTCAATTGTGGTCTAAATCAAGGACTACCTTATATTTCCTGAACTTGGATTGACTGGCCGTTGAGTTCTCCTGGATAGGAAGGTCCATAAATGGTCTTTTGAATGCAGCAACGGTTGTGTGGACATTCAAGTCTCTCTCATTGCCTGATCTTATCTTGTTCCTTCCTTCTGCTTCTCCTAACTGTCTTGAGTTCTAATTTATCCTAGATATACCACCCAGCCAACTCTTCTTCCCTGCTCTTCTTCACCATTGATCTGGGTCAGTTGAGCTTTGAGGTCAAAGAACATATGTAGAGAAGCCACCCCTGACTTCTTTGTGGCTGATGGACCTTGGAAATGAGAGGCAGTTCTTCTGGACTAGAGGTCTCCAAACCTGGCCACTTTTATACTTGTGGACTTCAACTCCCAGAACTCCTTGGCCAACTGGGGAATTTGTGGGGGTTGAAATTCAGAAGGCTTCAAGTCGCCAAGTTTTGAAAGTCCTTTTCTGGACTCTTGAAAGAAGATAGAACAGAGGAAAGGAAGTTCTGTAGCCAACTTGTAGTCAACACAAAACATTCTCAAGGAGATAGAGTCTGCCCTTAATTAATCCACTTTCCTCCTCTTCTCCATTGGACCTGGTTGGAAGCTTCTTAAGTAGACCATCCTTCTCTCAAACCAGACATCCATCTGTCAAACTAAACGTCCTTGTAGCCTTGATTGAAGGAAAAGGAAGCTGAGATGGTGTTTTCTTCTTTCAAAAAAAAATCAACACAACCCAGGATCTTGGTGTGTGCGACTTAACACTGAACACTCTCTCTACGAGTCAAAGTGGGTGTCTTCACACAGCGTGAAATGAGCAGCTGTTTGCTGGTGGATCAACAACTGGAAAGGGGCCTGAAGCTTTGGAAGAAAATCATTAATTGATGTTGCACTGATGAAATGTTTTTTGGGGGGGTCTGGAGTCTGCAGACCCTTTAATCCAAGTTCTGAACCCCTCTTTCCTCACCCCCTCTCTCTCATGTCTATGGAGGCCTTAGATGCAGAAGAACATGCTCAGTTTCCATTTGATGTATCATGTTAAACTTCGTTCTTCCATGTCTGAGTCTACTAAATATGGAGTTACTTATCCCAAATAAGTAGGTTAATAGTAGATTAATAGTAGTTTCATGGAATGTTGGTGGTTCTCTATTTGGCAGTCCTACTATTGATTGTTCCTCACTCCAAGATCACCTCTACAGAGAACCTCTACAAAGGAAGAAAATTGTGATCCTCAAGAAAATCTTTCTCTTCCCAACACTGCTATGGAGAACTTCTCTTAAGGGATGAAATTTGTGGAGATCACCATAGCTTCAAAGAAACTCTTATCTCACTCAAGGTTGCTATGGAGAATGTCTATTAAAGAATGAAATATGGGGAATACAAGGTAGTCCTAGAGGAAGTCTTCTCCCACTGAATGAAGAAACAAAAATTATGATCCATTCATGTCCTCAAGATAAGTTTCTCCCATCAAAAATGTTTCGGCTAGGTGGAACTCTTCATGGATGGTCCCAGACAAGGGAAGGCCACTCGTGTTCCACATCATGAAAGGGTTTAACTTGGATAATTTCCCGGTTGGTGATGTCAGTGAGATCTTCTGGTTCTGCTAAGAAGAGGAAGGACACCAATTTGGTGGTACCTCCCAATGACCATCCTCATGTCTTTCAAAGAATATTTCAAAATGTCTTCCAAAGTTGTTTTTTAGCATGACCCATCTGTCCTTTAGTTCTTGTTTTCTGGACCAGTGCCATCTTCATCTTGAGCTATTGGTGGCCTTCTACAGAATGTTCCAGGGAATATCTTTTGGGGGATGAACATTTCCATGTGCTTCAGTCATCCCTGGTTGTCAACTTTCCCCATTGGTATCTCAAACATGTCCTGGCAGATGTCTTTCTTTGATGGATCTCATAACCCGTGAAGGAGAGTTTGAGGTTCTCCTTAACAGTGTTGATGTTCAAGGAAGGTGGCTGAAGGTTCTTTCCTTTCGTGCCTTCCAACAGAGCCTCAAAGGTTGGAGGAGGCTTGGTCCTCCGGGATCTTGGAGGGTGATGAGACTGGCTGAAGGTGGGCCAGAGGACGTCAAGGAACAGGGAGGTCACCTTTCATGGTGGGATGGTTGCCTACCAGCGTAAGGATGGGTAGACGACTCTGCCAACTCTGCCACGAGGAACTGTCCAGCTTTCCAGATGTAGATAGTAGTCTCCACAGGTATCAGAAGGAATGGTTAGTTTGTGTGTGTGTGTGTGTGTGTGTGTGTGTTGTTGTTGTTGTTGTTGTTGTTGTGCTGTTGCTGGAAACGGTGCTCAACACATCTTTGGCCTTGAATTTAGACATCTCCCAAGGGATGCTGAGAATTCTGTTCAGAGGAAATCTGAGCTTCGGGGGCACCCTCAGGTGAGGATGTCAAATTGGGAGCTGTCCCAGGACCATGGCAGGATGGATGTAAAAAGAGGAATGGAGATTTAACTGCCCCCTTGACTTTTTAAACTCCTCTTAGCCCCCTCCCACCCTCACCCCCGTGGGTGGGGAGGGCTTTTACTTTTTGAAAGTTGTCTAACACCTCTCAACAATTGCAAGGAGTTTGTAATATCGGAGCGCATTGTGTATTTCCCCTGGAGAGTCTGTGGACATGCTAAATCTCTCTCTCTCTCTCTCTTTGTCCACCTATCTATCGGTCCAACTTCTCTCCCCCTCCCTCTTTCTCTTCCCTCTCTCTATGTCACCCTTCCTTCTTTCCTTTCTCTCTTTTTCTCTCTCTTACTTTCTTCTTCCCTTTCTCCCTCTTTTCCCCCCACCCTCTTTCCTTCCTTCCTCCCTCCCTGCCTCCGTTCCTTTCTTCTTCCCTCTTCTCTTCCCTCGCTCCTTTCCTCTTCTTCCTTCCTTCCTGCCTGTCTCTCCTTCTTTCCTCCCTTTTTTCTTCCCTCCCTCCCTCTTCTTCCTTTTTTTTCCTTCCTCTCTCCCTGCCTCCTTTCTTTCCTTCCTCCCTTCTGCTCCCTCCTTCCTTCTGTCACGCTCCCTTCAACTTCCCTTCCTCCTCCCTCCTTCCTTTCCTCCCTTTCTCTTCCTTCCTTCCTACTTACCTACCTACCTACATTTTGTTTGTTTGGTTTAACAGGTTCCTGTACTGATTTCAGAATGAATTTTAAAATATTGGTATGAAAATTTGTAGGAGTTTTTATTTCCACATGAATAGTCCCACCCACCCCCCAAATTCACCAAGATGTGATTCCCCCCCCCCACTTCTATGGATATGACTTGTGGGTTTTGTTAAAATACGATGCCTTTGAAATGAGCACATTTGAGACGGCTTTGATCATGTTTGTGGACATGAACGGAGCGGTGTGCTTCTAAATGCAAACCTGAGAAAATTTACACGTTCAGTTGACCATCAAAATACTAGCCCTGTATTTGTTAAGTCTATTTTTTTTTTGGAAATTTCTATTTTTAAGTTTTTATCTTGGAGGGATTTAGGTTTTATTGGAGGGTTATTTTACAGGTAATCCTTGACTTACAACGGTTCATTGAGTGACCGTTCAATGTTGCAGTGGCGCTGAAAAAAGTGGCTTAGGACTGTTTTTCACTCTTACAACCGTTGCAGCATCCCCCGTGGTCACGTGATCAAAATTCAGATGCTTGGCTACTGACTCGTATTTATGACAGTCGCCGGGACCCGGGATTCACTTCATGACTGTGTGACTCACTTAAGAACTGCAGGGCTTCATTTAATGACTGTTGCAAGACAGGTCGGGGGTAAAACTCAATTAACAACTGTCTTTCTTAGCAACAGAATTTTTGAGTTCGGCTGTGGTCATAAGTCGAGGACTACCTGTATTTGAGTCCGCTTTCTTTTTTTTTTCTGTGTCTTCTTCCTTTCAACGGGGAAGAAACCAGCCAAGAGAAAGAGAAAGGAAATTTCAGAACTAGCAATATTATTCCAAGGCAGATAATCACTCAATCAAATCTTGAATTTGACTCGTGAGGTTTTTTGTTTTGTTTTTTTCAAAAGTTTGGGGAAGTACCTGAGGTTTATCCTCCCTCCCCCCCCGGCCCCCCCTTTAAAAAAAAGGTTCAAGTGCCTTCAATTTGATCCCTGGGCCTGTCTTTCTGTTTGGGGGAACACTGAGGCCTTGTTGAAATTAAGATCCCCTCAATTGGCTGGAAAAGACTCCTTCCGTGATAAAAGACTCAGTCGGGTCCCTGAGTCACTAAGCCCAAGCGATGGAGGAAGGGGGCTGGGCTGGGCTGGGGGCAAAGTGCCTCGGATGCCCTCAGGTGCACGGCCAGTCCTCATTTTATGACCATGCTCAGGAGCAGTCACTTCTGTGGCACAGCACGGCGGCTACTAAGTGAGTCGCTCAAAGAGTTAAGGCCACACGTTGCAAAGTTGCTTTAACTAATCGGCAGTGACTACATAACTGACAAGAGGAAGGAGGAAAGGAAGGAGAAGAGAGATAGAGGGAGGGAGGGCTGAGTGAGTGAGGAAGGAAGGGAAAAGAAAGGGAGAAGAGGGAGGGAGAGAGGGAGGAGAAGAGGGAGGGAGGAAGGAGAAGAGGAAGGGGTGAGTGAATGAAGAAGGAGGAAAGGACAGAGAAGAGGAAGGATGGGAGGGACGGAGGGAGGAGAAAAGGGAGGGAGGAGAAGAGGAAGGGGTGAGTGAATGAAGAAGGAGGAAAGGATAGAGAAGAGGAAGGATGGGAGGGAGGGAAGAGAAAAGGAAGGGAGGAGAAGAGGAAGGGGTGAGTGAATGAAGAAGGAGGAAAGGATAGAGAAGAGGAAGGATGGGAGGGAGGGAAGAGAAAAGGGAGGGAGGAGAAGAGGAAGAGGGGTGAGGAAGGAAAAAGAAGAAAGGAAGGAGAAGATGGTGAGAGGAGAAAAGGGAGGGAGAAAGGATGGAAGGAAGGAGGAAAGAGTGAATGAGGGAAGGAAGGAGAAAGGAAGGAGAAGAGGGAGGAGGGAATAAAGAGAAGGCAGTTAATAACCAGTCCAGATGGGGAGGGGAGAGAGAGAGAGAGTGGGAGAGGGAGAGAGAGAGAGAGAGAGAGAGAGAGAGAGAGAGAAACCGAAATATTTGGGTTTTCCTCTCAGGGTCATGGAGGCCACCCTTCCTGCCTCAGCCTTAGAAGAGGAGACAGATGCTTGAACCCAAACAAACAAACAAACACAAAAATTTAGGTTCAGACACAAAGCCAAACACTAACACACCTCCCCAAGACAAAAAGGTGAACTGTGCATCTGTTCTGGCAACTTGGCAGGGATTTGCGAGAGAAGAGAGAGAGAGAGAGAGAGAAGAGAGACAAGCGGTTTGTTAAAATCTGGGCAGCCTCAGGGCATTGGAAGCCAACGGAGTGATTTAAAGTTGATCTTTTAAAGTGTGATTTAAGTTGATCCTTTAAAGAGTTTGCACTCTCTCTTTGTTTGCTTCCCGTGCATCGGAGAACCTGGTTAGGGCAAGACTTTTATCTAAGTCTTTAATGAGGGCTTGAATGGGACAACAGGGGGAAAAATTCAGACGGTCCCCAAATTGCAGGTATATTGCCTGTGTTAAAATTGACAGTTTTGTAGTTGTGTTAAAAAAAAAACTGTGTACTTTTAGAGGTGAATTTTCTCTAATCTACACATCTGGCTGGCTGCAATGGATTTCTGCCGTTCAGCTTTTGTTTGCAAACATATGTATAAATATAAATATTTTTATTTATAAATTAAATATATTTATGAATATTTATATTTATACAAACACACATACATATATATAGATCAAAGTCTCAGTTTGGCCTTTATTTGCAAACATTTATGAATATAAACATAGATAGATAGATAGATAGATAGATAGATAGATAGATAGATAGATAGATAGATAGATAGATAGATAGATATGTGTGTGTGTGTTTTCTTAAGTTTTTGCGGGTATTTATATGTATGGTATTCAGCTTTGTTCAGGTATTTTCCCACATCATTATAGTTGTGCTTTTAAAGATGTTGTGCTTTTATAATGATGTGGGAAAATACCCGAACAAAGCTGAATACCATACATATAAATACCCGCAAAAACTTAAGAAAACATTATAGATAGATAGATAGATAGATAGATAGATAGATAGATAGATAGATAGATAGATAGATGGATGTCTGGGTTTGCAAACATCTAAATTTATGATATATATTTATATTAATATTATCTATCTATCTATATCTATATCTATATAATGTTTTTATAAATAAATAATATATTTAAGAATATTTATATGCATAAATATAAGTGGATCAATGTCTGTGTTTTGGTCTTTGCTTGCAAATATTTATACTTATGAATACCAATATACTTATATATTTTAAATATTTTATTTATAAATTAATAAATATATTTACTGTAAATAAATATATTTATGGATATTTGTATTTAATATAAATATAAACAGATCAATGTCTTGGTTTGGCCTTTGTTTGCAAACATTTATACAGGTGATCCTCGACTTACAACAGTTGAGCCCAACACTTCCTTTGCTAACCAAGACAGTTGTTAAGGGAGTTTTCCCCCCCATTTTGTGACCTTTCTACACATTTTAAGTGAATCACAGCAGAAAGACCTGACTAAGACCTTGTATAATAACCTTGTTTGGCCAATGATGGTTTGTGTTTCTGTCATGGCTTAATATTTGGTTCCAATCCAGGCTGTTTGGTTCATGTCTGGAGCTGTGCATTGGACGACCCCAGAAATGGGTTATTGCATTGATCGATCGATCGATTCATTCATTCATTCATTCATTCATTCAATTTCTAACTTTCAACTTTCACCCCAAGGGACCAAAATAGCATCAGTCTATTCTTTTCATTTTATTTCCACCCCCCCCCAAAAAAGGATTATTGCATTCAGCTATTCATTTGTTGTTTGTTCATTCAACTCGCCTGATTTACAAATAAAATTTCTTTCAAATTCTGAGAGATCAAAACAGCCCAAATGAATTTTGCTTTCCCTGCAGTTTATTTCACCCCAAAAGTAATTGCAATGCTGCATTAAGCGACTCACTCACTCGCTTGCTCGCTAACATAATTCAATAACTTTAGCTACTTCTTGACTTACAACAGTTTAGTAAGCATTCAAATTTACAAGGGCACTGAAAAAAGTGACTTATTACCATTTTTCACACTTAGCAACCATTGCAGATATCCCCAAGGTCATGTGATCAATATCCATATACTTGGCCACTGACTCATATTTATGACGGTTGCAGTGTCACGTGATACCTTTTGTGACCTTCTGACAAGGAAAGTCAATGGGGAAGCCAAGTTCACATAACAATCACTAACTTAAGAACGGCAGTGATTCACTTAACAACTATGGCAAGAAAGGTTATAAAATGGGGCAAAACTCACTGAACAACTGTTTTGTTGAGCAACAGAAATCTGGGGCTCCATTTTATTCATTAAGTCGAGGATTACCTGTACTTGCTAATTCTTTGAGACATTTCAGAAATGTGAAATTTAAATAAAATAAAAAATAAACTAGTTTTGTTTTCAAACTATCTCAAGAGATCAAATTTTTCTCTTCCTCCTCATTTATTTTCATCAAAATGATTATTGTATTAAGTTATTCATTCATTCATTCTTTTACTTAATTTATTAACTACAGGTAGTCCTCATCTTATGACCACAAATGACCCCAACATTTCCATTGCTAAGCAAGACAATTGTTAAGTGAGTTTTCCCTCATTTGTATAATCTTTCTGGCCATAGTTGCTAAGCGAATCACACGGTTGTTAATTGAATCTGGCTCCCACATTGACTTGGAGTGTCAGAAGATTGCAAAAGGAGATTGTGTGACCCGGGGACACAGCAACCGTCATAAATACGAGTCAGTTGCCAAGCCTCTGAATTTTTGATCATGTGACTACGGGGGTGCTGTTTATGTGCCGTAAGTCCCTTTTTTCAGTGCCCTTGTAACTTCAAACGGTCACTAAACGAACGCTTGTTAGTCCAGGGCTTCTTGCACTTTCACCTTTCACCTTTCACCCCAAGAGACCAAATGGCTCAAAATGGTTTCCCTTCCTTTGTGTTTTATTTTTCATATCAGTGTTGTGAGGCCAGGTTAAGTTCAGATATTTTGATGTGCTGGCAGGTTTTGAGAGGCAAAATTACTTTTTTTTTTTTTTTTTTCAAAGTTGGAAAAATGCTAACTGTGATTCTTCCCTTTTGGGGCACTGCAAATTCGCCAAAACTGATTCATCTCGGCTTGGTTTCTGTTGTGACACCGCACAACTTTGCAACCAGCCTTCAGGAATCTTGAGGGATCTTGTCAACCTCTCAAAAATTCCTTGGAATCGCCAACTCATCCTGATTTTATCTCTACAGTCAGGAATTGCCCCAGGCTAGAAAAAAGAAAAAAAAAGACATTATTTCCAACCACAGGATGCTGGTTTTAGCACTGGATTGCCAATATTTAGGTAAATACATCCTTTCTTCCTCTTTGAAAATTTTTCAATTGGCATCTTACTCATTATCTACTCATTGCTTTGGGAAATGAGATCAAAAAGAAAAAAAAAAGGATTTATCCATTTTAAGGCATGCTCATCTGGTCCATTTTATTTATTTATTTCTACTTATTTAATGTTAACACAAACCACAATGGCCACAGCTCTGTGCAGAAGCTAAGATAAAACCATTATCATTGTAACAAAACCATTTTTTTTAAAAAAATATCCTTTTCTTTATCTTGATATGGGTAGTCCTCGACTTAAAACCACAATTGATCCCAAATTCTCTGTTGCTAAGCCAGGCAGTTGCTAAGTGAGTTTTGCCCCTTTCTTGCCCCAGTTGTTAGGCGAATCGTTGCAGTTGTTAAGTGAGTAACATGGTCGTTAATTGAATCTGACTTCCCTACTGACTTCGCGGATTAGATGGTCACACAAGGGGATCATGTGACCTTGGGACACTGCGACCATCATAAACGCGAGTCAGCTGCCAAGCTGTCCGAATCTTCACCACGTGACCAATGGGGATGCTGCAATGATAGTAACTGTGGGAAAAATGGCCGTAAATCACTTTTTTCAGTGCTGTTGTGACTTCAAATGGTCACTAAATGAATGATTGTAAGTCAAGGACTACCTGAATCGGAGAGTTGGTCCGCTCATGGGAGTGGTAGACACCACAAATTTTGCAGTTGTGACTTGGGCAAATTTTAGGAATGTAAAAGAAAAAAAAATTCAAAAGAAGGTTTTGGGGAAAGTTTCCATACTGTTGTTTAAAAAGCATGAAGTCACAAGGAAGCGACTTTGCTCAGAATGGGGGCCGGCGAGGTTTGGAGCAGAAATGACTACATACTGTAGTCTCATCGTCCCCTGGGTCCTTCCTCCCCTGCCTCATTAAAGGATCTTTAATAAATTGCAAGGAACACCGGGAAATAAAGTTCCTAGAATAGCGATCTCTTCCAGAATCAGGCCTGCGGGAATCCGATGGTGCTTTCTGTCTGAGGTTGGTAGTTTTTTGCAAACGTTTCCTGACCCAACTAAGGAACATCATCAATGCTAGAAGGGAGGTGGGTTCTGGAGAGGAGGAGGAGGGGGAGGACTCTGGGGTTCTTGGTACTTCCTGAGCTTGGTTGTTTTCTTGCAGACATTTCATGACCCAACTAGGTGACATCATCAGTGCTAGAAGGGGAAAGTTCTGGAGAGGAAGAGGTAGTGGAGGACTGCAGGGTCCATGAATACCATGAAATATCTGCAAGAAAATTTCCAACTTAGAGAGCACCAAGGACCAGTCTTTTTCCTTGTACCCCCCTCCTAGCGCTGATGATGTTTCCTAGTTGGGTAACGTGACGTCCTCAAGAAAACCACCAAACTCGGAAAGAACCAAGGACCCCCCGGTTTAACCCAGAGCTAGAAATAAAGCTTTCGACCTAATGGCTGACACATCTTTTCAAGTTGAGAGATCAAAAGAAAGATGGACGTTGAGCCAATTTTACGGAGGATTATATTTTATTTCAAGAAGGGCAACCTGAACCAGATCCAGAGGAAAGAAAAAAAAATCCACAAGGTCGCAGACGAACTGAGTTCGACTCATCCCTGGGCTGTTTGGGTTGCAGATAGTTCAACCCTTTGTTTTCCATTCTTCCTTCTGGGGTATATAACCTTTTGTTCGATTTATCATAGCCGAAAGGAAGCACCACGTAAATGCAAATCTGCTCTTGTTTTGTCTTGAATGGATTGGGAGGGAAAATTGATAACGCATTTCCTTTTCGGAGGGGAAAATTTGTCATCCAATTAAAAATACTGGGAGTCCTGATCTTACAACCACAACTGAGCCCAAAATTTCTGCTGCTAACTGAGACTTTGAAAAGGCCCATTTTATGACCTTTTTTGCAACAGTTGTTAAGTGAACCACTGCAGTTGTTAAGTTAGTAACACGGTTGTTAAGTGAAACTGGCTTCTGCGTTGACTTTGCTTGGCAGAAGGTCGCAAGAGGGGCATCACATGACACCGCAACTGTCATAAATAGGAGTCAGTTGCTAAGTGGCCGAAGTTTGATCGTGTGGCCATGGGGATGCTGCAAAGGTCGTAAGTGTGAAAAACAGTTGTAAGTCACTTTTTCAGTGCCGTTGTAACTTTAAATGGTCAATTAATGAACTCTTGTAAGCTGAGGACTACCTGCACTAAAATTATAGGTAGTCCTTAACATAACATTTAATGACTGTTTGTAGTTAAACGAGTAGTGAAAAAAGTAACTTATGGCCATTTTTCACACTTTTGACCAGTTCAATCTGATCAAAATTCAGAAGCTTAGCAACTGACTCATATTTATGACGGTTGCAATGATCCCTTTTTGTGACCTTCTGACTAGCAAAGTCGATGGGGGAAGCCAGATTCACTTAACAACTGTGTCATTAACTTAAAAAGGGATTCACTTAACAACCACATCAGCATATGTCATCAAATGGGGCCAAACTTGCTTTACAACTGTCTCAGTCGAGGATTACCTGTAGTTTACTAGAAAAAGGTTAAGAATTTATGCAAAAAAGCAAAGATACGTTAGGCAATGCCACTTACGTTGGCTTCGGGAAAATGAGAATGTTGTATGTGTGTGTGTGTGTGTGTGTGTATATGTGTGTATTTCATTTGTCACATCCGTTTTACAAATGGTTTTATTTTTTTAAGGAGTCCAACTCATTGACTTTGTCAGAAGTTGTCATAATATCTTTCTTCGCTTTCTCATCAGCCTCTGATTCACCCCTTTTGAATGAAGAAAAGGTGGCTAACGAATTCAACATTTCGTGTTATGAAATATTGTCCTTTTTTCATACGTGGCTCGTTTCTTGGGAGATTTTCGTTCCCCTGGAATTTTGCATCTCTGGGTTAGAGGAAAGTGCCCGTCGTGATTTTCAAAAGACACCAAATCCTAAATGTGTAACTTTTTTTATCCCACCTTTATTGTTTTTGATAAATAACTCCAGGTGGCAGATATGCAAAAGTTCCTTCCTCTTTCCTTTTCCTCCATAACAATCACCCTGTAAGTTGGCTGGGCTAAGAGACAGGGATTAACCCATACCTAAGATGACACTAGAACTCACCATCTCCCAGTGATTGGCCCACCCAGTTGGCTTTCATGCCTAAGGCGGAACTAGAACTCCCCGGCTCCTGGTGATTGGCCCAAAGTCACCCAGCTGCCTTTCATGCCTAAGGCGGGACTAGAACTCCCCGGCTCCTGGTGATTGGCCCAAAGTCACCCAGCTGGCTTTCATGCCTAAGGTGGGAGTAGAACTCACGGTCTCCTGGTGATTGGCTCAAAGTCACCCAGATTCCTTTCATGCTTAAGGCGGGACTAGAACTCCCCGACTCCTGGTGACTGGCCCAAAGTCACCCAGCCGGCTTTCATGCCTAAGGTGGAACTAGAACTCAACGTCTCCTGGTGGATGGGTCACCTAGCTTTTATGCATGACAGGACTAGAACTCACCATCTCCTGGTGATTGGCCCAAAGTCACACAGTTGGGATTTCCGGTTTAAGGCAGGTCTAGAACTCCTGGTCTCCCAGCTTCCACCCTGGCGCCTTAACCATATTAGATCAACTGGCCCTCTCTGAATGCCCCAAAATCTATACAATCACAAGTTAGCTCCGTGAGAAATGAAACTCACTGGAATCAAAAAAATATTTCTTGCCCAATGAAAAATAAATTCAACACTGATGTCTAAATGGATGGTCAAACTCAACTCTTCATCTCTAAGATGATTTGTCCAGGCAAATATTCCGGTTTAAAGCATCGGTCCATCTAACATGCAAAGACAAGGATTGAATATTCCCAATGTACAGTATCATAAATGACCAAGCCCTCTTCTCAACCTTGTCTAATGTGTTGGTGGTTCACAAATAGTCCACCTGGAAAGAGGTCACATCAACTCCAAAGTTAGTTATCAGGACCCCGTGCCTTTGAAGGAAGTCCTTGTCCACAAGGTTGGACAGGAGACTCCCGTAAGTTCTCAACCACCTTGGTTCTTCTGGTGGAAGCTTCAAGATGAGGCAGAGGGAGACATTTTGGGGGGAAAACTCACTTCTGATTCTCCCCTTTCCTGTTCTTTTGAAGGTCCTTGGCTATCGGTCATCAGTACTCCTCACTGGGAACTCAGCCCATCCTCTGTGGGAGCATTCCTGGCCTAGTACCCAAGCAGCTTCGATTCTGCAGGAACTACGTCCAGATTATGCCCAGCGTGGCCGAAGGAGTGAAGATTGGCATTCAGGAATGCCAGCACCAGTTTCGTGGAAGGAGGTGGAACTGCACCACCGTCAATGACAGTTTGGCCATCTTTGGACCGGTGTTAGACAAAGGTGAGTGTCCTGTTTTAGAATAAGGTCACCCAACTTTTGGAAAGGAGGGGGTGGTGGTACAAGGAGGATCTCGGGGGCGGGTGTTAGGAAAAGAGGTCTTTGTAGAAATGAAGGAACGTCATCAGCAGGGAAGATAGTGGTGGAACATCTCGGTTCTTCCTTGGTTCCTGTTGTTGTGCAAATTCGTGGAAAGATTGGGGTGAAGTTATGTGGAGTATTCATCAGCATTCTTGTATAATTGTGGAGGTTTCTAGCCAAGGATAAATCTGGTGAGATCAACAGGGGTCACCTAGGCACATCAGGAAAATGGAATTAAGTTCTGTGGTCTGGTGAGATTAACCAAAGCCACCTTAGATATCTCAAAGAAATGGAATTAAGATCTGTGGTCTGGTGGAACCAAAAGAGGCTACCTTGGGTATTTCAGGCAAATGGAATTAAGATCTGTGGTGTTGTGAGATCCAGCAAAGCCTTGTCTATCTTTTCCTTCTCCTCGTCTATCTCCTCCTCCTCCTCTCCTCTTCACCTTCTCATCTATATTATCCCCCATTCCTCCTCCTCCTTCTCATCCTCCTCTTCCTCATCCAGATCTAACATTTCCTTTCCCTTCTCCTCGTCTAACTTCTCCTTCTCTTTTTTCCTTCCCCTTCCCCGTCCCCTCATCCAGGTCTACCTTTCCCTCTCTCCTTGTCTATCTCCTCCTCCTCATTGTTTACCATTCTATCTTCTCCTTCTTGTTGTCTATCTTCTTTCTCTTCCTCTCCCTTCCTCTCCTCTACTTTCCTTCTCTTTCTCCTCAACCTCCATGTCTATCATTCTCCCACTGCTTGTCTATCTTTTCCTTCTTGTTGTTGTCTTTCTTTCTCCTCTCCCTCCTCCTCCTCCTCCTCTCCCACCCCTTCTCTTCCTCCATCTCTACTTTCCTTCTCTTCCTCCTTCTCATCTAACTCCTCCTCCTCCTCCTCCTCCTCCATGTCTACCACTCTCTTCCTCCTTGTCTATCTCCTCCTTCCCCTTTCCCTCCCCCTCCTCACATTTACTCTTCCCTTCTTCTCCTTCTCCTCTCCCCCCACCCCAAAGTAATCAGCCAAATTGGGTCGTGAAGGGAGGCCTGCTCAGGGTGGGGGGGGGGGCGTGATACTATTTCATAACTGAAGAATGTAGTCCCTGGAGGCAGAATACGGGCCCCCCCGTTGGTCTCCCTCACCTACAGCAGCAGCCGGCTGGGTCGGGGTTTGGGGGTGGGAGGTGAACAAGGATTAAACATCTCAGCCACATTCTTTAGGGTGGCCTCGGGGAGGAAAAACATAGCTTTGCTCAGAAGGAAAGGGCTGGATTTCAGCGATGCCAACGCTCCTTCTTCTTCCCCGACTCCCTCATGTCCTATTGACCGCGTTCAAAACCAAAGTAGCGTGTCATCCTTGCGCATCCAGATTCGCAGAACCTCACACACAACCCAAACCACAGAGAAATTCCTTGGGTTGTGTTTTTTCCCCCCTAGTTTCAAGTGATTCCTCCTGGAATCTTAGAGCTGCCAGCCTTGACTGCTACGCTGCCCTCTACACGGGGCTGCCCTTGAAAAGCCTCCTCCGACTGATTCCAAATGCGGTGGTTTTGTGCAAGCCTGGATTTGCGCACAAGTCACAAGTTCTCGGCATTGGTTGAGGATTTGCTTCCGGGTCTGATTCAAGATGTCGGTGGCCGCCTTCCAAGCCCTTCAAAGGTTATTTGAAGGACCATCTTTTTCCCAACTGCACCTACTCAAATCCAGAGAGCGCAGAGAGGGCAGGAGATGTTATGGGGCCCTTCTTCTAAGGAGGTCCATCGGGCAGAACCCAGAAAAAGGGCCTTCTCCAGGGTGGCTCCCTCTCTGTTGTTGGAAGGATCATCTTTCCCCAGTTACATCTACCTGGCCCACCAGAGGGGAGAGCAGGAGGTGATACAGGTCTCCTCTCTTAAGGAGGTCCATCTGGTGGGACCTTCTCCATGGTGGCTCCTCCCTTCTGGAACATCACCCCTGTGGAGATAACATTGGTCTCCACCTTGAGATTTTTCCTCAAGGCCTTGAAGACCAGGTCTGGCCAATAGGTCTGAGGACTCCAGGGTGATATGGAGCCCGTCATGTGATTGTTGACTGTTGTCTCCAAAAGTGTGTGGATTCATTGGGTGTTTTATGGCTGTAAGCCGCCCAGGAGTGAGTTGCATGGTCATATAAACCTCCCTGCTCAGTTTGGCTTGGGCAGGAAGGAAAGATAACTAGGTTGTAGGGCCGCTAACATCTATCCTGATCTTCAATCTTACAACCTTGAGCTCCATTAAGCGAGAAGCAGGACCAGCAAACTGCACCAGTGGGGCTATACTCTACCTGTTGGATTGTTGAATGGAATTTGGGGATCCTGAGCATCATAATTAAGCGGGGGCTGCATGACAGAGGACGTGCAACACTTCTGTGCGGTTAGCATTAACCTGGTTTGTGGCTTTGTGGCTCAGGCCAATCCAGCCACTTTGATTGTTGGATGGTTTGATGGACTCCTGTTATCTTATGGAGTTGGAAGACATCCTAGAGGTCATCTAGTCTGACCTGTTGTGTACCCAGAAGCCCAGTTAGAGCTATTGCATCAAGTTAGCCATAAGGTGGTTTGATATTAGCTTAGGTTGGGGAGATGCTAATGCTGTGGTTTATAAACTCTGCTGTGGAGTTGGTGTGTGGTTGTGGCTTCTATGGCTTGTTGTGATATGTGATACGTGTAATTGTAAACATTATCTGCTGAATCTGGTTGATAAGGAGATGTTTCTGTGGGTCTCAGGAAGATCTGAATGAAATAAAAAGTTTTGTGGGTTTACTTCTTCCTCACAAATATCTTCATAGGAAGTGTGATTCTATGCAGGTAGTCCTTGACTTACAACCATTCATTTAGTGACTGTTCAAGCAATGGCAATGAAAAAAGTGGCTTATGACCGTTTTTCACACTTAATGACCAATGCACCATTCCCATGGTTACAGGATCAAAATTCGGACACTTGGCAACTTGCTCATATTTATGACGATTTCAGTATCCCGGGGTCATGTGATCCCCTTTTGCAACCTTCTGACAAGCATGGAGAAACCAGATTCACTTAACAACATGTCGCTCATTTAATGACTGCAGTGATTCTCTTAACAACTGTGACAAGAAAGGTTGCAAAATGGACCCAAATTTACTTAACAGCTTCACTTAGCTATAGAAACGTTGGGCTTGATTGTGGTCGTAAGTTGAGGATTGATATTATTTCTAAAGCAACCTCAGCCCGGTGAGTCTGGATGGCTGACAATGCCTAAAAACACGAGAAAGGATAATTTAAAAATAAAAGAAAGCCCTCATAATTGAGATAACTAATTTAATTACTCGCATACGTATAGTGCAATGTTTTTGAGGTTTCTAGCTGACGAAATCCACCTGAACAACAAACACTTTGGCCCGAGGCAAGTGCCAGGTCTTCCAGGCCTTACGGATGGCTAACTTTTAAAATAAAGTATAATCACATTTAATCAAGCTGGGGGATTTTTTAATTTACTGAAAGGAAGGAGAACCTGGGGGAAAGAAAAGGAGCACAGATTAAAAACATAATAGCCATGGTTCCATTTTTAAACACATAATTGCCTCTTTATAACAATGCTTTACACACACACACACACACACACACACACGCCTAAAACTGAAATAGAACTAGATAGGTAGATAGATAATAGATTGAGATAGATGATTGATAAATGAATGGATGGATGGATGGAGACAGACACAGACAGACAGCTATAGATAGAGAGAGATAATAGATAGATAGACGATAAAGAGAAATACTGTAAATAAAGAAATTAGATAGGAGAGAGAGAGAGAGAGAGAGAGAGAGAGAGAGATCTAGATTAGGTGTCTTAGGGCCAATCACTAGGAGACAGAATATTACATATGTCTGTCACCTTGATTTACTTATAAAGTCATCAAGGCAGATAAAAATTAAATAAATAAATGTTGTGAGGGACCTTGATGCTCTCTGAGATTGTTGGAATAATTAGCAGACATTTCATGACCCAACTAGGTGACATCATCAATGCTTGAAGGGAGTGTGAGGTTTGCTCAGTTTATATTTCATTACATTGTATTTTTATACTATACTATACTATACTATACTATACTATACTATACTATACTATACTATACTATACTATACTATACTATACTGTAGTGTACTGTACTATATTATACTATTACTATACTAATACTATACTTATTAGATTAGTTCTAAGAGGGAAATAATTCAGTTCAATAATATAAATAATATATAAACAGATAGGCACCCTCAGTTCCTTGTAGCACTGATAATGTTACCTATTTGGGTCATGAAATGCCTACAAATTACACCACCAAGATCAGAGAGCATCAAGGACCCTGCAGTCCACCCTTCCTCCTCCTCCTCTTCCTCCTCCCCTGTGAATCCCATTCCCTTCTGGCGCTGCTGATGTTTCTATGAATTCTCGGTTCTCCATGCAAGCTGTTCTCCTTAATTCAATTAAGTTCTTTTCATGGAGTAGCCAAACACAATTTCTAAAATGCCGATTGTTTGGGGGTTCTTTTAAGGCCACCCATCCTAACTTTGATTAGAAATTCCTGCCTTTCTCAAAGGCCAAGTCGGGCACGGAAGGTGATTAACCCAGAATAAACTATCCCCTTCCTCCTCCTCCTCCTCCTCCTCCTCCTTTCATTCCACGTCAATGATCTCTCCCCCACACCCACCCACCGTGTATCTAAAACGCCCCGATATTCAGTCTTTGCCAGCCCTCTCACTTAAATGGTTCGAAAAGGAAAGGAAACCCATTAATTTTCACTGCCCTCCCAAAGACACCCAAACATTGGACCCCGTTGGGCTAAGAGGTGATCTGGAGCCTCTCTTAATGACCTCGAGGAGGGCTGACCAGGGGAAGACCGAAGTCAACCTAATGAAGAAGTCGGATTTGGGCTCTCTGGCTATTGTGGTGTAAATGGGGGTCCTGCCGCCTGCTATTGTTGGGCCCTCGAAAGAGAGAGGGTCAGCATTCCGGCTCTGGGTTCCAGTTAATCAATCTGATTGGATTAGGGTCACCATGGTCCCTAATAGGGTCAAGGGTTGTGCCCAAGGGGATTAAGAGCTTTGTCGGAGGGGAGATGCAAAGGACCCTGGAGGAGGCTTGTCAATGGGAAAGGAAGGGAGGAACAGAGGCAGGAGAGGAGGGTGGACCTGCCACGCGTAGGGATGGAGCCTGCAAGCGAGGAATGTAATTCACCTCCTTCCTTCCTTCCTTCCTCCTCTTCCATCCTTTCTTTTCCTTTCCTCCCTTCCGCTTTCCCTTTCTCTTTCCTTCCTTCCTTCCTTCCTTCCTCCTCTTCCATCCTTTCTTTTCCTTTCCTCCCTTCTGGTTTCACTTTCTCTTTCCTTCCTTCCTTCCTCGCCTTCCGTCCTCTCTCTTCCTCCACTCCCTCTTTTGTCTTTAATTCTTCCTTCCCTTTCTCCCTCCCTTCTCTTCTCCCTCCCTTCCTTCCTTCCTCCTCACATTTCACCTTCTGCCCACTCTCCCTCCCTTTAATCCTTCCTTCCTTTTCTCCCTTCCTTCTTTCCTTCCTCCCTCCCTCCCGTCCATACTGCAGGGGCAATCATCTTCCATAGAGACGGGGGCCACCACTGAGAAGGCCCTTTAACGTGATCCCACCAGGTGTATTGTATATACTTTTATCCCACTTTTACAAGTGGAGGAATTCAAGGAATTCAAGGTGGTGAACATACCCAGTTCTCCTTCCTGCTATTTTCCCCGCAACAACCCTGTGAGGTGGGCTGGGCTGAGAGAGAGGGACTGGCTCAGTCACCCAGCCAGCTTTCATGCCTAAGGTGGGACTAGAACTCACCGTCTCCTGGTGATTGGCCCAAAGACACCCAGCTGGCTTTCATGCCTAAGGTGGGACTAGAACTCACCGTCTCCTGGTGATTGGCCCAAAGACACCCAGCTGGCTTTCATGCCTAAGGCGGGACTAGAACTCACCGTCTCCTGGTGATTGGCCCAAAGACACCCAGCTGGCTTTCATGCCTAAGGCGGGACTAGAACTCACCGCCTCCTGGTGATTGGCCCAAAGTCACCCAGCTGGTTTTCATGCCTAAGGCGGGACTAGAACTCACTGTCTCCTGGTGATTGGCCCAAAGACACCTAGCCACCTTTTATCCCTAAGGATGAACTACAACTCCCAATCTCCTGGTTATTCCTTATCAGATGCAACATATACAGGCTCTGAATTTTCACCAGAAGACAATGTGTGCGTACTGCTATAAGTGTGAGAACCGGTCCTAAGTCATTTTTCCACGCCAGTGTAACTTCGAGCGGTTGCTAAACAAATTGTCCTAAGTGGAGAACTACATGCATCCTCACCCAGGTATTGCCAGAAAAGCACCTCTATTGTGAGGTGGGTTGAACCTTCCTTGGCAGTCCCCAATTCCAGATGATGTCTTGAAAACTTTGCCAATGGCCTCAGGTCTTTAACCCAAGCCATCGTTAAATTTCAGGAATTTCCCTCGTCATAAATCAAGACCTCATTGATGTCAAGGAGCTCCTCTTGTCAGTTGCAATAAACTCAGGATACTTGTGGATGTCAGGAAAAATAGCTATGCCCAGCCCCCAATTTTCTAAGCACTGTAATACGCAAGTCAGTCCTTGACTTAGGCCACAATTGAGCCCAAACTTTCCCGTTGCTAGGCGAGAAAGTTGTTAAGTGTGTTTTGCTCCATTTCACCACCTTTCCTAGCACCGTTGTTAAGTGAAGCGCTGCAGCTGTTAATTTAGCAATGCAGTCGTTAAGCGAGTCTGGCTTCCCCACTGACTTTGCTCATCAGATGGCCGCAAAAGGGGATCCCGTGACGCTGGGGTACTGCAACTGTCGTAAATACGAGTCGGTTGCTAAGGATATGGATTTTTTAATCACATGACCATGATGTTCATGAGTCACTTTTTTTCAGTGCTGTTGGGACTTTGAACGGGTTATAAATTAAAGACTATTGGTGCTTCGTGGTCAATGACCATTTACCGGCATGCTTTTTGATGTGCAGTATATTCCAAAATGCTTTCTCGCCCCCCCGGCATTGAATGCCGGTGGGATTTCTTCTTCTTTTCTTCCCGCCGCGAGTCTGAATCTGAATTGCAAAATTGGGCATGTGTGAAAGACAGACAAAACACAAAGAATAATTGGATTTCCGTAGGGGAATTTGCAAAGCTGAACTTCCTAAAACATCCTTTTATGGAACTGTTATATTACGGCCATACTCAGAGGAAATTGTGACAAAAATTAAACCTGGGTGCATATATATATATATATATATATATATATATATATATATATATATATATATATATATATATATATATATATATATTGAGCATAAATTGCCAGCTATGAGTCAAGTTGCTTCTCCTGAGTTTCTCTAGAAGTTGGATTGCAGGACCCATAATCCTGATCCAAGTGGCGTGGAGAGGGTCATTTTTACTGTGTGGATTTCTGACATAAGGAATGGGCGCTAAAACCATAGCTCAAAATTTCTGTGGCTAACTGAAATGGTTGCAAAGTCAGTTTTGTCCCATTTTACAACCTTTCTTGACAGCGCTGTTAAGTGAATCGGTGCAGTTGTTAAGTTAGTAACATAGGATGTTAAGCGAAACTGGCTTCCCCATTGATTTTGCTTGTCAGAAGGTCGCAAAGGGGGATCCCATGACCCTGGCAACCGTCATAAATACAAGTCAGTTGCCATGCACCTGGATTTTGATCATGTAATCATGGGGACACTGCCATGGTCATAAATGTGAAAAATGGTCATAAGTCCCTTTTTTCAGTCACTTTATGATAGCTACGGTGTCCAGAGTTCAACAGGGAAGCCTGATTCACTTAACAACTGGGTTACTTTCTTAACAATTGAAGTGATTCACTTAACAAAGGTGGCAAGAAAGCTCGCCAAAATGGGGGCACACTTCACTTAACAACTGTCTCCCTCAGCAAGAGAAATTTTGGCCTTCGTTGTGGTCATAAGTCAAGGACCACGTGCAATGAGGTGGTAATTTGAGGACTACCGTATATTGAATTTGTAGGCTTTGATTTTGGCTCTGGGGAAAAATCCAAGAGAGAACGAGAAAGAGGAAGAAACAAGACATTTTTCAAATCTATTTTTCTGGCATCTTTCTGTTCATTTGAATGTACCCTTTGGATATTTGAAATTTTGCCCAGATGGAACGAAGAGCACTTTAATTAAATTCCTACATCTTATGCACAAAGAAATAGTTAGGCAAATGAGAGACATCATGTCCCAGTGAGTCAATGTAAGGAGGCATTCGTCGATTAACATTTGATAGGAAACACCCTCTGCTTTTTAAAAGAAAAGGTAGAGGATGCTGGAACAAGAAAATGGATAATTAAAAGGAGAGATAACATCACTGAACAATCATGGATAAAGTCTCCCCGGGTGAGAAAACAGCTTAGGAAATAGATCAAAACCGCAAAGGATGCTCAAAATCGCAGCAAAAAGCTACCAGGTTTAGGGGACTAGGAATTTGAAAAAAAGGGTGAAAACATCATGTGGAAAAGGAAGGAGAATGAAACCCCTGGAGAGGGAAATTAGGAGGGTGAAGAGGTTTAGAAATGATGACCCAACTAGATAACATCATCAAGGCTAGAAGATAGAAGCCCCCCCCTCCCTTGTAGCAGTGATGGTGATACTTAGTTGGGTCATGAAACATCTGCAAGAAATCACAGACCGAGAGCACCAAGGACCCCACGGTCCTCTTCTTCCTCTCCCTCCTCCTCCTCCTCCTCTTCCTCCGTCCCCCTCCCCACAAACTCCACTCCTCTCTAGCACTGATGATGTTCCCGCAGAAATATCTGCAAGAAACCCACCCAGCTCAGAGACCACAGTTCACCCCACAAGCTACAAATATCCTCCTTTTTCCAAAGCCAACCTCCTTCTAGCACTGATGATGTTCCTTAGTTGAGTCAGGAAACGTCTACAAAACAAATCACCAAGCTAGAGAGCCCCGAGGACCCTTCCAAACCCCTCCCTTCTAGCCTGATGCTGTTCCCTAGTTGGGTTCTGAAACGTCTCCAAGAAAACCACCAAGCCCTGAGAGCCTTAGGGACCCCACAAATCAAATGGTTTACAACCATCACATTTGCTTAACACTGCGGCAAAAAAAAAAAAGTTGTAAAAGGTCATGATGATCCACTTAATGACTGGCACAACTGACTGTTGTAATTCCAGGCTCAATTATGATCATAAGTTGAGGAGTACCTGTCTATCCATGTCACTTAGTTAATAGCACATGACGTGGGGTTTTGTTTAAGGCCAGTTGCAATGCACTGAGGCCCAGGATTCATTGATGAGCAATGAAAAAGGCCTCAAAGCAGCCCTCAAACTTACAACCATTTATTTAGTGACTGGTCAAAGTTACAGCAGCACTGAAAAACGTGACTTATAACTGTTTTTCACACTTATGGCCACTGTAGCATCAACACAGACATGTGACCCAAATTCGGACGACTGGCACCTGACTCATATTTATGATGATCGTAGTGTCCAGGGGTCACATGCTCCTGTTTTGAGAACTTCTGACAAGCAAAGTTGATGGGGAAGCCGGATTTATTTACTAACTTAACTAGTTAAGTTTAGTTGCTAACTTAACAAACTGCAGGGATTCAAATAACTGTGGCAATGAAGGTGGTAAAACAGGGCTAAACTCATTTAACAGCTTAGCAGTGGAAATTTGGCGTTCCATGGTGGTCATGTCTAAAACACGCATCTTACAGCATGAATCGAACATGCATTTTTACAGCATGGCTGGGGAATTTTGTGAGTCGAAGTCAATCCATCTTAAAGCATGCTGGATGGAGGATTCGGGGAATTGGAGTCCCTGCATCTTAAAGTTGCTAAACTTGAGAAAACCTGGCCTCGCCTGATCCAATTATTCTAGAAAATAGGAAAGTGAGTGTCTCTTTTTGAACTAAAACAGCAAACAAACAAAACCCCAATCCAAAAGTTTCCCCCCTCTGTGGAAAACGTCCTTGTTTTAAATTTGGCTGAGAAAAGCATCTCCGCTCAGCTTACCTGAGCCTAAAATTCAAGATTTCATCCATCTCGGTTTGACTCCCTCAGATGACCGAGCTGGGAGGGCTTGCAAAGTTGGCCCCGGATACCTGCTGGGGTGACTTTATCCCTATTTTGTGACGAGAACGTCATGGCGCGTTAAGCTCACAATGGCCCGGAGATATTTTATATGAAGATGGCTTTGGTCCCTGATTACCAAGACCCCGAAGTAAGTCATAGCAACGTAAAACTATGCGTCGCTCGCCGGCAAATGGGAAATTCTCCATTCAAACGGTGGCATCGAACAATTGCGAGGGCGTGTGAATTGTGGGGAGGAAAACGCATTCTGCTTGATACCCGGGGCCTTAATCTCCTCGTCGCTGGGATATTGTGCTCCAAGCAGACCCCAGCAGGGTGGTGAGATGAAGGTCCCCCTCTACGGCCCCTTTTTCTTGGCCTGAGTTAATGATATACTGATGTTGTAGCCTCCCCCAGCAAGACGAAACAAGGTGTGGGTGAAAAGTGGGGTCTTGTGAACACATCCTAAAAGACGGAACATTTTTGACGGAGGGGCTGCAGGTCACCACCTCTGGTGGGGCAGGGAAGGGGCCCTGTGCAAAACATGCCCAGTGCTCCGCAAGGCTAGGCTTAAATATACTGAAAAACAGGGTCCTCGGCCTGCGACACCAAGGGAGACCAAACTTTCAGTTGCTAAACGAAACAGCTGTGGGCGTGAGTTTGGCTCCGTCTTTCTTGCCCCGGTTATTAAGTGGATCACTATGGTTGTTGGTAACGCGGTTGTTAAGTGAATCTGGCTTCTCCGTTGACTTTGCTTGTCAGAAGGGTGACATGACCCAAGGATATTGCGACCGTCGTAATACGAATGTTGCCAAACACCTGAATTTTGATCGCATGGCCGTGGGGATGCTAGAAGTTTTAAGTCTGAAAACTGGTCATATGTCACTTTTTCCCCTATATGACCCACCAGGGAGGGGAGGGAGTGGTGCTATGAACCTCATTTAAGGAGGTCCATCCAATGTTGTCTAGAAGGGCCTTCTCTGCAGTGGCCTCCTCCCTGTGGAACAGCATGCCTGCAGAGACAAGGTTGGTCCCTCTTCCTCCTCCTCCCAAACCCTCTTCCCTTGTAGCCTTGATAATGTTCCCTAGTTGAGTAATGAGACGTCTACAAGAAAACTGTCCAGTTCAGAGAGCCCCAAGGGACCCGCAGTCGTCCTCTTCCTCCTCCTCCTCCTCCTCCCTGCAAACCCCACTCCTTTCTAGCATGATGATGTTTCCTAGTTGGGTCATGAAATGTCTGTAAGAAAAGCCACCAAGCTCAGAGAGCACTGAGGACACCCACAAGAGACTGGTTCGATTGTTGTCACTGGAGATATCTGTATATTGACTTTCCCCCCCCCGGGCTCTTTTGTTCCTATAAGCTTTCCTCAGTCACTGTGACTGAACCCTAATCCTGGCCTTAAAGAAAATCAGAATCAAATTAATTGATTGATTAAGCAGAAACCTGCTGTGATAGGATGCCTGCTCCATGATCAGAGCCTATTTGTGGGTCCATGTCAAAACAACAGGAATAAAAAGCGAATTGTCTCTGGAGTTAAATTTGGAAGTTCCCCAGATCTGATCTTTGGGAAATCAGATTTTGATCTGAAGGTGCGCAATTCGCCGTGTTCTTACAAACTTGCCATGTTGCCTGAGTAACATATGTTCCACCTACCGTGAAGCAGATACACCATTTCTTGGCAGGGATCTCGGTTTTAATAACTTTCCTGAAATTATTAAATGGGTTATTTATCTGAAACGAGCATCAGGTGCCCCGAGGATAATTTCATGCACCCATTCAAATATGACAAGGTGTTATCAGTTTCAACAAAGCTCAAACACAAGACTGAATTTTTGGGTGCCTGTTAGAAGCTACAGCCATCCTTGACTTTGTTTAGCAACTGTTTGAAGTTATAGCGGCACAGAAAAAAAGGGGGACCATACCTCGCACTTATGACCATCGCAGCATGCCTATGTCCACGTGACTAGAATTCAGGTGCTTGGCAAATGGCACGTATTTATGATGGTTGCAGTGTCCTGGGGTCACGTGATCCTCTTTTGCGACCTTCCCAGCCGGCTTCTGATGAATAAAGTCAATGGAGGAAGCTGGATTCATTTAACGACCATGTGACTCACTTAACAACTGCACAGATTTGTATGGGAATTGTGGCAATAAGGGTCATAAAAGCAGGCTGCCTTGGTTAGCAATGGATATTCTGGTCCCAATTGCAACTGTAAGTCGAGAGTGCAAAATGGGGCAAAACTCACTTAACAGCTGTCTCACTTAACAAAATTTTCAGCTCAATTGTGATTGTAAGTCGATACCAGCTACACTGTACAGGCAGTCCTGAAAAAGTGACTTATCACCATTTTTCACACTTACGACCACTGTGGCACCCATATGGTCACGTGATCAAAATTCAGATGCTTGGCAACAGATTCATATTTATGACAGTCGCAGGGTCCTGGGGTCACGTAATCCCCCTTTTGCGACCTTCTGACCAGCAAAGTCAATGGGGAAGCTGGATTCGCTTAACAACTGTGTTAAATTAACCATGGCAGGGATTTACTTAACAGTGGCTAGAAAGGTCTATAAATAGAGCACAATTCACTCGACGACTATCTCGCTTAGCAATGGAAATTTGAGGCTCAATTCTGGTTGTAAGTTGAGGATGGCCTATATTGCAGCTTTTCCAATATGAGTTTATTTACCTTGGAGAATGTCTTAAGTATGAGATGAAAATTAAAAGAATAATATTTGCATCTCTTATTATGCATTTGTTGAATGCATTTTGGAGCACTTTTGACTTCTTTCCTTTGCCCTTTTATTTCAGCTTATATCTTAATGTTTGATTCTGAATTTTTTATACACACACACACATATATGGGCTACCACCATTTTGAATTTTTTGCCCTGCTTTCCTTTATTGCTAAGGATTTTTTTTTAATTATACAAATGCTTGAAGCGAACAATCTGTTTCTACAGATCCCATCGCGATGAAATCATGAAGATACATGGGAAGTTTCCTTCCCTAGACAACTAGGTTTCTCGGGGCAAAGGGAGAGAGAGAGATTGCTTTTTCTTTTTTTTCCAAACAAAAAAATAAAATAAAATAATAACCTCTTATGATTCCTCAGGAACATATAACGCAGCAATCAAAACTATTAAACTTTGGCAAGGCACCAGGTCGAGGTGGAAATTATCCCAGAAGGAGAAAAAAAATAGAGAGACTTGGAAGTTTTTTTAACCTGCCTGTAATTTATGGAGAACGAACGCCATAGATGCGTGGGAAGCCAAACCTGAAGGCTGGAAGGGAATTAAACAAGATGGGAGGAATAAAACCGCAATTTTCGGATCCTTGCTTTCGGCGAAAATATTGCGCACGTTGGAAACCAAATATTGATTCGGAATTGCTTTTCGCTTTTTTTTGCTTTTTGTAATGCCAAGAGCAAATGCCTGCCTAGATAGGTGCTATCGAAATGCATTGACAGAGGAGGCTGCCTCTCAATTTCTGCAGGCTGAGATGGATCTGAGTTGTGGTTCTGAATGATACCTGGTGTTTGTTTGGGGTTTTTGTTTTTTTTGGCAATTTTTATAATATGTAGGGTTAGGGTTGGAGGGGGTCCTTGGTGCGCTCTGCATTTGGCGGTCTTGCAGGGGTTTCGTGATCCAACTAGGGAACATCATCAGTGCTAGAAGGGAGGAAGACAGCTGTGGGGTCCTTGGTGTTTGATTGCAGACCTTTCTTTACCCAACTAGGGAACATCATCAGTGCTAGAAGGGAGTGGAATTTGCTCCCGATTTATATACAGTAACTTGCCCTGTGGCCAGGGTGCGGTGTTCTTGGTAGAACCTTGAGGATTCTGTTTTCTGATGAATTGTTTGTCTGGTCTTAATCCTTACCTATCTGGAGAGGATGTACTTGGATCTTTTTTCCTTTCCTACGGCACTTTTGTCTCTTTTGAATGCTGCGTAAAGGTGGCTTATCTCAATGTGTCCATGGATGGCTGAGGTGGCTGAATGCCAAACTCTCAGGAATTCCCTAGCCTTTTTGGAGTTAAATTGGTGTAGGATACTCACAGATACACAATCGCAGATACACAATTCACTTAGCAACTGTGGGCAAGAAATATCGTAAAATGGGGCAAAACCCACTTAAACAGCTGTCTTGCTTAGCGACATAAATTTGGGTCGTGAGGACCATCTGTATCAGGCATTGGTGAATATTGTGTGAATATAAGCCCCGCTGTACTGGCTGGGGATTATGGGAGTTGAAGACCCACCTTACTCGGGGCCTGAGGTTAGGAAGATTGCTTTGGTGCTCTACCAAAACCTGTCTAACCGCCTTCCGGAGTTGGCTAGGATTAAGCAAGCATTTGCTGTTTCTCCTTAATTGCCTGCTTCCTGAATTAATCTGTTTGGGGGTTCATATAATCCGGGGAGCCCTCTGTTAACTAAGCAGACTGGACTGAGGACTAACCATGCTTTGCAGGTATGCAACATAGCTGCTAGAAGATTAACCAACATGTTTCTAAGGTGATGTCAACTTAGGCAACAAATAATTTTAGTACGATATGCAAACTTATTTTGCATTTTAATTCCTGTTTTGGAGTGAAGCCCCAGAGCCATAAAGTGAAATAAATACAAATGGAAGTGTCTTTTTAGAGTTACAGTAACGACTGTAACTCAGGACAGACAGTCCTCCACCTACAGCCACAATTCAGCCCAAAATTTCTGTCGCTAAGCAAGACAGTTGCTGAGTGAGCTTTGTTCCATTTTATGACCTTTCTTGCCACAGTGTTAAGTGAATCCCTGCAGTTAGTTTAGTCATGTGGCCATTAAATGAATCTGTTTCAACCCTTGGCTTGTCAGAAGGTTGCCAAAGGGGATCACATGACCCAGGGGCACTGTGACCGTCATAAATATAAGTCAGTTGCCAAGTGCCTGAAATCTGATCACGTGACCATGATATTGCTGTTGTAACTTTGAATCATCTCTAAGCGAACGGTTGTAAATCAAGGACTACCCGTGAATCAATAAAAATAAATAAAATAAAAATAAATAAAATAAAATAAACAGAGCAATGGTCATAAGCCACTTTTTATCTATTTTTTATTTAATTATTTGTTTATTTTTGTCAATCGCTTACAAGGTAATAGGTATAAGTAAAAACATAGTTATGAATACAGGGATACATATAAGAAAAATAAAATATAAAAGAAACAATAGAACAGGGACGGTAGGCACGTTGGTGCTCTTATGCACGCCCCTTACAAGACCTCTTAGGAAAGGGGTGAGGTCGATAGTAAACAGTGCCATGTAACTTCAGTCATTAAATGAACTGTAGTAAGTCTTGGACTATCTGTAGAAGTGAAGGGAAACACTATTGTTATCAACCTTAAAAATTCTGTTTTATTTATTTTATTTATTCATCAAATTTTTACATCACCCATCTTACCTTAAGTGGCTCTTGGCACTTTACACACGATACAGGGTAGTTCTCGAGTTATGACCACAATGGACCCCAACATTTTTGTCGCTAGGTAAAACATTCGTTAAGTGAGTTTGCCCCATTTTACAACTTTTCTTGCCACAGTTTTTAAGTGAATCAATGCAATTGCTATCGTACTAAAACATTTGTGAAGTGAATCCAGATTCCCTGTTGACTTTGCTGGTCAGAAGGTCTCAAAAGGGGATCACGTGACTCCAGGAGACGCTGCAACCGTCATAAATATGAATCAGTAGCCAAGCATCTGAATTTCGATCAGGTGGCCTCGGGGATGTTGCAATGGTTGTAAGTGCGAAAAACGGTCATAAGTCACTTTTTTCAATGCTGTTGCAACTTTGAATTGAAAGTGTAACTTTCACTAAATGAACTGCTGTAAGTTGAGGACTATCTGTAGAAGTGAGGAGAAATACCTTTATTATCAATCTTATATTATCAATATAATATAATCAATCTTAAAATATCTGTTTTATTTATGTTATTTATTGATCAAATTTCAATATAGACCATCTTATCTAAGTGACTCTGATAACCCACAATACAATAAAACCATGTAAAAGGATGGTTAGAAGAACAGTTAAAAGAAATTTAAAACAAGGTTTAAATTTGCAAGTTAAAAGATAATCCTGTGGTGCCCTTAAGCAGGAGGTGAGAGCCTAAATCATTGTTTCAACCATCCCCTTCATGATGGGCGGACTTTAACTCCCAGAATTCCCCAGCCAGCATGAAGTTGAAGTCCATCCATCTTATGGTTGCCGGCTTTGAAGGACACGATGTTACAGGTTTGGCAGCCTAGCAAATGTCCCAAGAGGTCATTGGTCAAGAAGGTTTCATTCTGTGTTGTAGATACTCTTCAAACTGAATTCTACAGACCTTTCTCGTCGAAGGAGAACTTTCTTTTCTTAAGGGCTTCTATCTCCAAGGTCACCCTTCAGAGAACAAGACTTTCACCAGCCCCTTGGATGGATGGATGGATGGATGGATGGATGGATGGATGGATGGATAAGATTATGGATGGGATGATGGATGGGATGATGGATGGATGGATGGATGGATGGATGGGATGATGGATAAATGAATGGAGGGAAGTATGGATGGGTGAGATGACGGATGGGATGATGCATGGATGAGATGAGGATAGGATGGATGGATGCATGGGATGATGGATGAGAATAGGATGGTGGATGGATGGGATGATGGATGGATGAGATGACGGATGGGACAATGAATAGATGGGATGAGGATTGGATGGTGGATGGATTAGATGATGGATGGATGGATGGATGGATGGATGAGATTATGGATGGGATGATGGATGGATGGATGGATGGATGGGATGATGGATAAATGAATGGAGGGAAGTATGGATGGGTGAGATGACGGATGGGATGATGCATGGATGAGATGAGGAAAGGATGGATGGATGCATGGGATGATGGATGAGAATAGGATGGTGGATGGATGGGATGATGGATGGATGAGATGATGGATGGGACAATGAATAGATGGGATGAGGATTGGATGGTGGATGGATTAGATGATGGATGGATGGATGGATGGATGGATGGATAGATAGATAGATGATAGATAGATAGATAGATAGATAGATAGATAGATAGATAGATAGATAGATAGATAGATAGAGTGGTGTGACAGATGGGATGATGTATGGATGAATGAATGGATGGTATGCTATCAAGTCATTTTCAACACTAGTGATCACCTAGACATAATTTCTCCAGGATGATTTGTCCCTAAACTGGTCCTGCAGGTCTTCCATCGATGCACCCATTACAACCATAATTGATTTGATTCACCTTCTCCTGGTCACCCTCTTCTTCTCTTTCCTCCCATCTTTCCCAACATTGTTGACTTCTCAAGGAAGCTGAGTCTTTGCATTGAATGACTGATTGATTATCTGCTATCAAGTTTCAGTGTCCAAATAGATCTTCTCCAGGAAGATCTTTCCATGACCTGGTCCTTCAAGTTTCATCAAGTGCTTCCATCCTGACTGTAACTCAGTCCATCACATTTATTCCTGGTTGTCCTCTTCTACTCTTCTTTTCCACCTTTCGTTTGCACTACAGACATCTCAAAGGAGCTGGTTGTTTGCACTAATTTATAGATGATGTACCGAGTCACTATTGAGTCTTAGTGACCAGATAGATCTATCCTTTCCTGGAAAGTCTGTCCATGCCCTGCCCTCCAGGTCTTCTTTCATTGGTGGCCCCCCCATCTTCACTGTTATTGAGTCTGTCCACCTTGCTGCTGGCTGTCTTCGTTTTCGTTTCACCTTTACTTGCATTATGGACTTCTCAAGGGAGCTCACTCTTCCCATTGGTTGATCGATGGCATACCATCAGTGTTGAGTCTTAATGACATTCTGTAGTTCTACCTTCTCCTGGAAGGTCTGTCCAAGGAGCTGATTGTTTGATTAATTGATGAAGTCACTGTTGACTCTTAGTGACTACACAGATCTGTCTTCTCTTGAAAGGTCAGTCCTCATTGTGGCCTTTCAGATCTTCTGACGGTGTTTCCATCACTACTATAAATGAGCCCATCCACCTTCCGCTTTTCTTCTTCTGTCTTTTCTTCTTTTCCATCTTTCCTTGCACTATGGACTTCTCAAGAGAGCTGATTTCTTGCCTTGGTTGATGGTGCACTATGAATCGCTGCGGACTTTTAATGACCACACAGATCTATCTTCTCCAGAAAATCTGCCTTCATCCTTCAAGTCTTCCAAAGGTGACCCTGTCACCAGGGTAGACTGAGTCTAACCACCTTTTCATCGCTGTTTTTTTCTCTTTTCTTCTACCTTTACCAACATAATTAAGGTCTTCTCCAGAAAGCTGGCTCTTTGCACCAATTGAATGTTGGATGGATAATGTGCCTTCAAGAGAGTTGACTATGAGCAGCTACCCAAGTAGAACTTCTTGATAAGGACCTGTGTCCAACCTAGTCCTTCCACTCTTCTACCGATTCCTCCGTTACCACCATAACTGAGTCCATCCATCTTCTGCTGGTCCTCCTCTTCTCTTTCCTCCCACCTGTCTAAGACATGGCCAACTGCTCTACAAGGTTCCTCCACGGTGGCTCTGATGCAAAGGGAGGGAAGTCTGTCAAATTGTGGAGGCTTTGCATACCCTTGTTTCGAAAGCTTCGCCTTCCACCCCCTTCTGCCCATTCCCGGCCCACCCCAGTCCTTCCAGAAGGCCTACCACGAACATCTCAAGTCATGACCTGCTTCTTGTCATGGCTACACCTCTGGCGAACCACCCAGGCTGGCTAACAAATATGCCCCCAGCCCCCTCAGCTCTTATCTCTGTCAAAGGGCTTACATTTTTATATGGCATCTTAATAACCCTTCACTTCCATTACAACTGCGTTCCTCTCATCCTCTTTCGCTCTTCTGCAAAGCCTGAGGCACCTCACTGGAGCTCAGAAGGGTCAGGTCTGTTCCGAAGCATCCGGGCAGGGGTGGGTGAGAAACTAGAAGGTCTCTCGGAGACCCCGGGGGCTTTGTCTCGTCTTTCTCTGTCCCTGTTCAAAGCTGCAAGAAAGAGGAGATCCTTTCAAAGATATTTTGATAGGGCCACCAAGAAGCCTCTTAAGAAATAGAGCCCTAACTATTTTGGATTTTCTATTGGTATGGCACGCGGGAACAGTGTATCTCCACCGTGGCACCTTGAAAGTGGATGGACTTCAACTCCCAGAAATTGCCCAGCCAGCGTGAGGAATTGTGTGACGCAACAGTGTGTTGCATGCTGCCTGGGGAATTCTGGGAGTCCACACATCTTTAACCTTCCAGGATTGAGAAGGTAGCTTTTGAGAAAACCTTAGAAAGGAGTAATCTTTTCCTTTCCTTTCCTTCCTCCCTTCTTTCTGCCTCTTTCTCTTCCTTCCTCCCCCTTTATCTTCCTCCTTCCCTCCTTACTCCCTCCCACTTCCTTCCCTCCCCCTTTGTTTAATACGAAATCAGATTTTAAAAAAACAAACAAACATATACACTCGGTCAAACAAGCGGATGTGGTCTGGCTCGGCCTTAAACCACAATAAGTGGGTTACATCCACTAAGATAAAAGTAGCTACCCACATTATGGTTAAGCAAACAGTATGGGTGTGAATTGTCTCTCTGGATATGTGTCTGAGATGGTACAATTAAAATGAAAATCCTGGAATCTTCGTGATTTTGAAAAAGCTGTGGGCGGGCGATCTTTAATGTAAAAATTTAGAACGGCCTGTTAAGGTAGCATAATGGAATTTTGGTTTATCTTTGTACAAGCCTGAGGGAAACAGCCAGAGGCCAGGTGTGAATTTAGAGATATGATAAAACGGCATTTATAGTGTGGCTGATAACCCTTTCCAGGTCAAGAGGGAAATTTCCATTTGTTACCTGTTTGGATCAGTGCACGACTATTTTATTTAATATAATAATAATATAATAATGTAATATAATATTATATTATACTATGATATTATGCTATATTATGCTATATGATATAATGCTATATAATATATGATGTTATATTACATGAAGTTATATGATTACATTTTATTTTTCATTTTATTTTATTTTTCATTTATTATTTTATTTTTTATTTATTTCATTGTATTTTTTATTGTCTTATCATATTTATTTTGTTTTACTTTATTTGGTTTTATTTTACTCTATTTTCCTTTCCTTTCTGCTCTGCACTGGTTTGCTTTGCTTTACAGGCAGTCCTTGATTTACGACCACAATTCTGCTCAACGTTTCTATTGCTAAGGGAGATACTTGTTAAGTGAGTTTTGCCCCATTTTACAATCTTCCTTGCCACTGTTGTTAAGTGAATTACTTCCGTTGATCAATTAGTAACCCCGGTTGTTAAGCGAATCTGACTTCCCCATTGACTTTGCTTGCCAGAAGGCTGCCAAAGGGGATCACGGGACCCTGGGATGCTGCGACCGTCATAAATACGAGTCAGTTTCCAAGCGTCTTAATTTTGATCACGCGACCCTGGGGGTGCTGCAACGGTTGCAAGTGTGAAAAGGGTCATCAGTTCCTTTTTTTTTTTTTTTACTGCAGTGGTAACTTCAAACAGTCACTAAGTGAATGGTTATAAACTGAGGATTACCTATAATCCCAGCCAGAAGAGGCAACAATCCCTTGTTCCACATCCCGAGACTTCAATACTGGAAGTTTTTAAGAAGAGATTAGACCACTCTTGGTCTGAAATAGTATAGGGCAGGGGTGTCCAACTCAAGGATCAGGGGCCGGGTAGATCTGGCCCATAGGGACGCCCTGGAAACAGGGAAGGACTGGCCCACGATGCCTCTGCCAGCAAAAATGGAGCCTGGGAGGGCCGGCCTTGGCCCACCTGGGCTCCGTTTTCAGCTGTGATGGCCTCCTGAAGTCCTCCTCACTGGCAGAGGGCTGCAGGAAGTCATCGCAGCCAAAAACGGAGTCTGAACGAGTGACGTCAAGCTGGCCACGCCCACCCGGGGCACTCACCCCGGGCACGCCCCCCCGCCCCCCCCCAAGCCAAACGCAACCCTGATGCGGCCCTCAGTGAAATCGAGTTTGATACCCCTGCTATAAGGTTTCCTGCAAAGACCTACAGGGTCTCCCCCAACCTTGTTATCCTGTTACAGGTAGTCCTTAATTTACAACAGTACATTTAATGACCGTTTAAAGTTACAAGGCCTCTGAAAAAAGTGAGTTATGACCATTTCTAACACTTATAGCCGTTGCAGCATCCCCATGGTAACGTGATGAAAATTCAGGTATTTGGCTGTGGGTTCACATTTAGGATAGTTGCAATATACTGGTCACCTTTTGCGATCTTCTGACGAGTCAAGTCAGTGGAGAAGCCAGGTTCATTTAACAACCATGTTAAATGACAACTGTTAACAACTGCTGTGATTCACTTAACAACCCTAGCAAGAAAGGCAGTGAAATGAGGCAAAACTCAATGTCTCACTTGGCAACAGAAATTTTGGCCTCAGCTGTGGTCGTACGTCGAGGACTGGCCGTATTCTTTCAGTCAGCAGGTTGAAGAGATGGCCGATTGCAGTGGTTTCCCACACACACACACAACCCAATCTCAGTGGAGCTGTTTCCTTTTTTCCACAGCCACCCGGGAATCGGCCTTCGTCCATGCCATCGCGTCAGCCGGCGTGGCTTTCGCTGTCACCCGATCCTGCGCAGAAGGATCCTCCACCATCTGTGGCTGCGACAGCCGTCACAAAGGTCCCCCTGGAGAGGGGTGGAAATGGGGCGGCTGCAGTGAGGATGTGGAGTTTGGCAGCATGGTGTCGCGGGAATTTGCGGACGCACGAGAGAACCGGCCGGATGCTCGCTCGGCCATGAACAGGCACAACAACGAAGCAGGACGGACGGTAAGGATTATGGTCCTCTTGTCCGCGTTCCCTTAACGGGGTCCGCATCAAACTTTTCCTTCGGATTTGAGACTGACGTACAGACATGTCCGCACATCATGGCAGGGACACACCCATCTATTCCACTTCCAGTACAGGTAGTCCTCGACTTACGATCACAATCGGGACCTGAATTTCAGTTGCTAAGTAAGGCAATCAATGACCCTGGGACACTGTGACCATCATAAGTATGAGTCAGTTGCCAAGCGCCTGAATTTTGATCATGTGACCTTAAGGGATTCTGCAAGGGTCCTAAGTCACTTTTTTTTTCCAGGGCTGTGGCAACTTCCAAAGGTCACTAAACAAATGCTTGTAAGTTGAGGACTTCCCGTACAAATATTATGGTCAATTAATCTTCTGCTTCTTTGTCCCCCTCTTTCTTTGTTTCTCTCTTTCTTTCCTTCCTTCTTTTTCTTTCTTTCCTTCTCCCTCCCTCCCTTTTTTCTTTTTTCTTTCCTTCCTTCCTTCCTTCCTTCCTTCTTTTTCTTTCCTTCCTTCCTTCCTTCTTTCCTTCCTTCCTCCTTCTCTCCCTCTCACCCTCCCTCCCTCCTTCTCTCTCTTTCTTTCTCTCTTTCTCTCTTTTTCAGTCCATCATAGACCACATGCATCTCAAATGCAAGTGCCACGGCCTGTCTGGCAGCTGTGAGGTCAAAACCTGCTGGTGGTCTCAACCAGACTTCCGGGTCATCGGCGACTACCTTAAAGATAAGTACGACAGTGCTTCTGAGATGGTGGTGGAGAAACACCGAGAGTCCCGCGGCTGGGTTGAAACCCTGCGCCCCAAGTATAATTTCTTCAAAGCGCCCACGGAGAGAGACCTGGTCTACTACGAAAACTCCCCCAATTTTTGCGAGCCCAACCCTGAAACCGGCTCATTCGGCACCCGCGACCGAATATGCAACATCACCTCGCACGGCATCGATGGCTGTGACCTGCTGTGTTGCGGCCGCGGACACAACACGAGGACTGAGAAGAGGAAGGAGAAGTGCCATTGTATCTTCCACTGGTGCTGCTATGTCAGCTGCCAGGAATGTATAAGGATCTACGACGTTCACACGTGCAAGTAAAAAGGAATAACCCGCTCCATCGCCGGAGATGAACCAGAAGGAACTTTTCTTTTATCTTTTTTTTTTTAGTTGGGGGAAAAAAAAACAACTTCTTGAGAGTGAATGAAGACAAACGGAGAGAGAGAGACAGAGAGAGAGGGAACGAGAAGTTAAAATGGGTGGACTTAGGATAGTTCTAATGTCTTCTGGGTCGTCACACCTGGAAGTTAACTTTGCAATGCCATCAACGAGAGAAACGAACAAATGGGGTCATTCATTCTCACTATCGTTCTACAGAGAAGAGATGGTGATTTCTTTAACTAGACATAGAATTGGGTCAGGGGGTGCTCTGTAGTTGACTTCTGGGGGTGTCACCCCTTCCTTCTTTGAAACCACAAGTCACCGGATCTGTATGCGAATTCTGAACTCGGAAGACGATTCTACGCAAGGATCCTCCTGTTACAGCACCAATGTCAGCCAGGACTTTTAACTGTTGTATAGGATTGAAAACGGTCCACAGGTGATGCTTTATCAAAGATCTCCCGTAACTTCTTGAGGGAACTAAAAGGATCTGAAGAGACCTTTTACTCTGTAGATGGGCCATGTGTGTTGTCTCCCAACCTGGATGATAACAGTGTCTCGTACCATTATTGGAGGTGATATTTCCACCACACTTTGAGGAGACAATTGTGCTCGTACAGCATGATGGAGAAAAGACCTACATACACACACAGGCACAGACACAGACTGTGGGTCAAGTAGGACTCTCTCGTGCTGCCTGGAATCAGCCTCGAGGACATTTCTTTATTCTCGTTCAGGCTGCAAGAAACCGTCTCGTAGTGCTGGTCTTGATAGCTATGCTTGGACAATATGGATCCAATAAATGGTTCTCTTGTGATCGATGCCTTATTGTATGGTTAGCCAACCAATATTGTATTGCCGTGGTAGAGAGAAAGGGGAAACCGGGTCCTTCTCTCTGGATAGTCTTCATCTTTATTTGAGCCATGCAAGACATGAAATAAAGTGTTGAATCCATGGTCACCACTGATTTGACGGGTTTTTGATTTCAAGTTAAAATGTCCGCCTGCTGTGCGCCCGTTGTCCCGCGTCAAAATGCTTCTTCCACATGTCCGCACCTGGGGTACAGTTAGTCCTCAACTTATGACCACAGTTGAGCCCAAAATTTCCGTTGCTAAGTAAAACAGTTGTTAAGTGATTTGTGCCCCTTTACCTGAACTTTTTGCCCCCGTTGTTAAGTCAATCACACCGTGGGTTAAGTTGCTTCCCCTGTTGACTTCCCTTGTGAGAGGTTTGCAAACGGGGATCATGTAACTATGAGACACCGCGAGCATCATAAATATGGGCCAGTTGCTAAAATGTCCAAATTTTGATCCCTTGACTCTAAGGATGCTGCAACAGTTGCGTGCAAAACAGTCGTAAGTCCTTTTTTCAGTGCCGTTGTAATTTTTGGACAGTCACTAAGCAAATGGTTGTAAGTCGAGGACTACCTGTAGTTATATTCTGGCAGATTCTAGAATAGAGCTACCTAAATCTTTTCCTGCACAATTAATTACAACCGAGTTGTGTACTCCCAGTTGCATTCAGAGAGGGTCCAGACTGGAAAAGAGAAAGGATTCATGAAGACCAAAAGTTCCTCAAATAGGTGTTTTTTGAATCATGCACAACAGATAAACACAGATGACCTCAGGGCATAGAATTACAGACTAACAGAACTGGAAGAGACCTTGAAGGTCTTCTAGTCCAGCCCCCTGCTTAAGTAGGAGACCCTATATTATTCCAGAGAAATTCTTGAAAGCCCCCAGTGTTGGTGCACCCAGAACTTGTTAGGAAAATTCTCCCTGGTTCCAGGTGCTTCTCTCGTTGATGAGTTTCCATCCATTGCTCCTTGTCCCCTCCTCAGGTGCTTTGGAAAACAGGTCAACCCCCCCCCTCTTCTTTGGGGTAGGCCCTCAAATATTGGGAGCACTGCTGTCATGGCACCCCCTAGTCCTTCTTGTTTTTAAACTAGACATACCAAATTCCTGCAACCGTTATTTAAAAGTTTTAGCCTCCAGTCCCCTAATCATCTTTGTTGCTCTTCTCTGAACTCTTTGCAGAGTCACAACATCTGTTTTTTTATATTGTGGTGACCAAAACCAGATGCAGTATTCTAAGTGTGGTCTTACCAAGGCATTATAAAGTGGCACGAACACTTCACATGATCCCTCTATTAATGTAGCCTAGACTGGCTATGGAGTCCAGAGAAGCCCATAGAGTCTTCCCAAGTACGCTTAGGTAGCATTTCTGCAGAGACATCTAGGGGATCACACACTTTTGAGAAAAAAGCGACACAAATGCAGAGTTGCACGCTCATTGTGCCTGTTCTGCACCTTTGTGTTCATGCTCAGGGTGTCACAATACTGTACACCAATGAAAGGAAGGTGCTTGTGTTGCTGTGGTGGAACACTTATTTGAAGGCCCAACAAATATTAGAAATAGTGCTCCAGGGAACGCCTATACGGTTAAACACCACCATCTCCACAGGTGCACTGACCCCAGGCAATGGTCAACTAACTGCCAAACAGTTAGCATAAACTGAATCCCAGAGACCAGGTGACTGAACACTGATATGATAAAATATTTGTTGTTCAGGATTGAACTAGTGTGTCCTTAATGCTCTCTGAACTTGGAGGAGGAGGAGGAGGAGGAGAAGGAAGAGGAGGAGGAGGAGGAGGAGGAGGAGGAGGAGGAGGAGGAGGAGGAGGAGGAGGAGGAGAACTGTGGGGTCCTTGGTGTTCTCTGAGCTTGGAGGTTTTCTCACGGACATTTCATGAGCCAACTAGAGGACATCTTCAGTGCTAGAAGAGAGGAGGAAGTTTCAAAGAGGAGGAGGAGACGAAGGAAGAAGAAGAGGAGGAGGAGAAACAAGAGGTGGAGGAGTGTTTGGTCCTTGGTTCTCTCTGAACTTGGAAGTTTGCCCGCAGACATTGCATGACCCAATAAGGGAACATCTTGAGTGTTGGTAGGGAGGAGGAGGAGGAGGAGGAGGAGGAGGAAGAGTTGGGTCCTTGGGTGCTCTCTGAGTTTGGAGGTTTTCTTATAACATTTCATGACCCAATTTTGGAACATCTTCAATGGTAGAAGGGAGTGGGGAGGTTGCAACGATTGTCAGTGTGAAAAATGGTCATAAGTCACTTCAGTGCATTGTAACTTCAAATGCACTAAACCAATGGTTTTAAGACAGGGACTGCCTCTAGCAGAGCCAGGCCTGCAAGGCAGCCATCAACCATGTCCAAACAATCCACTAGATTGTGTGTAATTTACATAACATGAGTAATGTAATTGGACAGTGGTTTGATTTTTTTTGGTCACAGTCAAGTGAATCACTGATTTGTTAAGTGAAACATGTCATTAGCAAATTCAGCATCTCGCCCCCTCTTAACTTTGCTTGTCGGAAGCTGGTTTGGAAGCCCACCCCTAGTATTCACTGGGATGCTGCAACTGTCATAAGTACATGCCAGTGGCCAAGCATTCAAATGTTGATCATGTGGCCATGGGGATGCTGCAACCATTGTAAATGCAAGGACTGGCCCTGAGTACCTTCTTCCAGTTCTGCTATAACTTTGAATGTGTGCTAAAAGACTGGTTGTAATTTGAGGATCACCTGACCGTGAGAATGCTGCAATAATTATAAGTGCGAGGACCTTAAATAGAGGTAAATGGAAGGACTAGTCGTAAATCTAAAATGGTATAAGGTTTCCTGCCTGAGCAGGAAGTTGGAGGAGAAGACATCCCAGGTCCCTTCCAACTTCGTTGACCTTTTCTATTCTGTCACCTTTTTCAATGCCATTGTAACTTTGAACAGTCACTAAATGAATGATTGTAAGTTGAGGATGATCGAGTAGAATAGAATAGAATAGAATAGAATAGAATAGAATAGAATAGAACAGAACAGAACAGCACAGTACAGCACGGAATAGAATAGAATAGAATAGAATAGAATAGAATAGAATAGAATAGAATAGAATAGAATAGAATAGAATTCTTTATTGGCCAAGTGGTATTGGACACACAAGGAATTTGTCTTGGCGCAATTGCTCTCAGTATACATAGAATAGAATAGAATAGAATAGAATAGAATAGAATAGAATAGAATAGAATAGAATAAGGAATAGAGTAGAACAGAACAGAACAGAACATAATTCTTTTATTGGCCAAGTGTGATTGGATACACAAGGAATTTGTCCTGGTGCAAATGCTCTCAGGGTACATAGAATAGAATAGGACAGAACAGGACCTGGAAGAGACCATGGTGATCTTCTAGTCCAACCCGCTGCTCACCCTGGCCTATACCATTTCAGACAACTGGCTGTCCAGTCTCTTATTGAAAACCTCCAATGATGGAGCGCCCATGATTTCTGAAGAAAAAAACTGTTCCACTGGTTAATTGTCCTCACTGTTAGGAAGTTTCTCCTTAGAATAGAACGAATGAGCTGGAAGGGACCTTGGAGGTCTTCCAGTCCAGCCCCCTCCTCAAGCAAGAGAACCTACACTATTTCACATGAGTGGCTGCTTTGTCTCTTCTTAAAAGCCTCCAGTGATGGAGCAACCACAACTTCTGGAGGCAAGGAGTTCCACTAGTTCATTGTCCTCACTCTTAAACTTTCTCCTCAATTCTAGGTTGGATCTCTCCTGGATTAGTTTCCATCCGTTGCTTCTTGTCCTGCCTTCGGGGGCTTTGGAAAATGGGTCGACCCCCCCCCACCTCCTCTTTGGGGCAGCCCCTCAAATACTGGAAGACAGCTACAATGTCACCCCTGGTCCTTCTTTTCTTGAGTTTAGCCAAACTCAAATCCTGCAGGCATTCTTCATATGTTTTAGTCTCCAGGCCTTCGATATGTTTGGATGGTTCTTTCCTTGGAAATGTGCTAGCTTGGTAATGGGGGAAAATAAATACAGGTATTCCTAGACTTACAACTGTTTGTTTTGTGACCGTTCGAAGTTGCAACAGCAGTGAAAAAAGCGACTTATCAACATTTTTCACACTTACGGCCATAGTAGCATCCTTCTGTGATGGCTTGATCAAAATTCAGAGAGTTTACAACCGACTCATGTTTATGATAGTCGGGGGTCACGTGATCCCCTTTGGCAACCTTCCAATAAGCAAAATCAATGGGAATACCACCTAACAACCCTATGACTAAGTTAACAACCGCAGGGATTCGCTTAACAACAGCGGCAAGAAAGTTTGTCAATTGGGACAAAACTCGCTGATGTCTCACTTACTGACACAAATATTGGACTCAATTGCAGTCGTAAGTCGAGGACTACCTGTATACCACTGCTCTGTATACTATTTTAAGGATAGTTAGCAAATGACAGCACATTTCTTGCATGCAAGAAATTAGTGGTGATTGATTGATTGATGCTGACCATCTGTTTGGCATCTTAAACATGGGGAAAAAATAAATACAGGTAGTCCTTGACTTACAACCATTCCAAGTTACAACAGCATTGAAAAAAAGTGAGTTATGAATGTTTTTCAGAGTTACAACCTATGCAGCGTCTCCACGGTCACATGATCAGACTGCAAATGCTTGGCAACTGACTCATATTTATGACGGTCGCAGTGTCCTGGGGGTCACGTGATCTTCTTTTGTGGCCTTCTGACAAGCAAAGTCCAGGGGGAATCCGGATTTAATTAACAACCGGGTTACTGACTGAAAAACTCCAGCGATTCGCTCAGCAACGGTGGCAAGAAGGGTCGTAAAACTCACTTAGCGAAGGTCACACTTAAGAGCAGAAATTTTGGGCTCAATTGCAATCGTAAGTCGAAGACTACCTGTACAAAGAGAGACCGGGTGGGCGTATGATACGGATACCTGGGGAGCTTACCTGCTCTTGCTCTCTGATCTGTCTACCTTTACCTGTCTGTTGAAAGACACCTAGCTAGAGCTGGGCTTTGCCTAACTTTTGAACAGGGTTGCCAAACAGATTTGAGGATCACAGCTGGAAGGACCGCAAGGTGTGTGTTCCAGCCCGGGCAGGTTTTTGACCCCCTAGGGGGATGGATGGACCACGCTGAGGTTCACCTGGGTGCAAGGAGACTTTCAAGAGGTGAGGCATGTATAGCAACCAACTCTTTTGAAGAGGGCCCAATGCCATCCATCACAGAAGCGGCTCAGACAGAGAAAAAGCAACCGGCTTGCCTCTGGCTGAAACCACTTGAAACAGACCGGGGTGTTGACAGATTTTGTGGGAGGTGTCCTTCAACCACACCTGGGTGGCCAGGTCTTGGTTCTCTGGCTCAAAAGGTGGTCTGTTCGATTACCGGTCATTATCATCCTTGTGAATATAGTCTCTCTCTCTCTCTCTCTCTCTCTCTCTTTCCCTTTCCACAAGAGGCTTCGAGCCGGGCATGGATTCAAATCCTGCCCTGTCTCCATCAGGGCCTCTGAGATCCATGAATGTGTGAGGAATAAAATTAGGAAGAGGGGGCTTTTGTCCCAATCAACATGCACATTAAGAGTTGGTCACAGCTCTTTATCAAACCAATTCCAAAATGCAATCCAGGTCGTAAAATTAGAACAAGGCTGTCAAATTCCCGGCCCACAGGTGTCACGCGCCGGACAGGGCCACGCCCGGTTTAGCAAAGGGGGAAAAAAAACGTCCCGATACATCACGTGACTCCGCTGTGACAATGTGAGCTTTACACCCCTGATCTAGAAACAAGTTTTTTTAATCTTGGCTACTTTGAGGTGGGTAGGCTTCAACTCTTAGAATCCCCCAGCCACTTTGCATGATTTCAGCTCCCGGAATTCCTCAATTACTATGCGTGGACTTCAACGCCTTGGATTTTAGAATTGTGCCTTAATTTTTAGATTCAGATTTTTAGCTTTAATTTTAAATCGTGTTTAGATTGTTTGTGATTAAGTTTTTAGATGGCTGCCACTGTCTTTTAACTTAGATAGGTCATGCCTTCATTTTATAATAGTAATAGTACAATAGTACTGATAATACAGGTAGTCCTTGACTTACGACCACAATTGAGCCCAAAAATTTCTGTCACTAAATGAGATATTTGTTAAGTGAGTTTTGCCCCATTTTACGAACCTTCTTGCCACAATTGTTAAGTGAATCACCGCCGCTGTTAACTGAGTCACACAGTTGTGAAATGAACCTGGCTTCCCCCATTGACTTTGCTTGTCAGAAGGTCACAAAGGGGGATCACATGACCCCAGGGCCATTGCAACCGTCATAAACATGAGCCAAGCGCCTGGATTTTGGTCACGTGTCTATGGAGAGGCTGTAATGGTCGGAAGCGTGAAAAACAGTGCTAAGTCAGTTTTCTCAGTTGTAACTTCAAATGGTTGTAAATGAACTGTTGACTCTCTGTGTTTTGCCTTAATCTTTTGCCACTGGAACACACATTCTGCACGATTTTTTTGTTTAAAGTTTGGAAGTTTGTTCCTGCTCTTCCCCTCCGATTTCGTACTGTGTTTCCCACTCCCCTTCTCCATTCCTGCCTCTCACAGAAACCCCGTCGCCAACCCCTTCATGGGCCACCCCTGCTTTCCCGAGGGGTGCCAAGTGGGGGAGGGGGCGCACATCAAAGGCCAGCCAGAATTTTATCCTGCCCTTTCTTACAATGTGATGTTTAATTTGGGTTGGGGGCAACTAGAGTCAGACACTTTTCGACCTGCAGGGGGGGCAAAGTGGGGGGGGGGGAGACACTTTTTTGAACTAATTAGCATTCTGCAAAGAGGTTGCAACTTGCAAGACCTGAGACATCCCCACAATTGGGCATTAGAGTGGGTTTTCCTCCTCCGTTCTCTCGCCTTTTTCCTCTATACACCCGGAACCCCTCACTTTTTTCCTTTTCACAGCCTCTCAAGTACCTGCTAACCTCTGGCTGCCTCAACCACTGGGGGGGGGGGCTTCCCAGATGAACAGCCCCCCGCAGGGGAAGCGGCAATACAAAGGGAAGAAGAGGGGAGGCACATCTGCCCAAAACTCCAGCCATAAAATTCTTTTCAAGGGCTTGAAGTGTGGAGAGAAGAGAGAGATTGATAGGTTGTATGTGTGAGAGGGAGGGAGGAACGGAGGGAGGGGAAGAGAGACTTTGGGAGAGGGGTCCGTAGGGTTTCACTTCCAGCATTTGGGAGAAGGGGTCTTGGGGGTCTAGCCCTGGCCTCTCAGCCAAGCCTACCTTGCAGGGTTGTTTTGGGAGAATGGACAGGGATCTACAAGTCTATTGAAATATAGATAAATGCAGGAAGGCTGGGCTTCAATTCCCAGAATCCCTCAGCCAACATGGACTTCAATTCCCAGAATTCCCTAGCAGCCATGTGAGTTAGTTTGGCCTGAAAGACAGGGATTGGTCCAGAATCACTCAGCTGGTTTTCATGCCTAAGGCGGGACTAGAACTCATTGTATCCCGGTGATTGGCTATCCAGTCGGCTTTCATGCCTAAGACGGGAGGAGAATTCATCATCTCCTGGAGATTGGCTGAATCACAGCTGGCTTTTATGCCTAAGGTGGACTAGTATTTACCGTCTCCTAGTGATTGGCCAAAAGTCATCCAGTCTGCTTTCAAGTTTAAGGCAGAATAAGAACTTAGTCTCCTGGTGATTGGCCCAAATTCACTCGGGGGGTTGTACCTAAGGTGGGACTAGTACTCACCATCTCCTGGTGATTGGCCCAAAGTCAGCCAGCCAGCTTTCAGCTCTAAGGCGGGACAAGAACTCATTGTCTCCTGGTGATTGCGTGAGCCATCCAGCTAGTTTTTTGCGCCTATGGTGGGATCAGTTTCTAGCCTGCTGCTTTAACCACTATACCAAACCGATTGCAGCATTCTGCATTCGCGTGACTGTGATTTGTGACTTTTTTTTTTTTTGCTGGTTTCTGACATATTTTGCCAACTTCTGGCAAAAAAAGGCCCTTCTCATTTAGCAGAAGGAATTCAGAGTTAAAACTGCGCGATTCATTTAACAACAGCTGTAAAAACAGTCATAAAATCAGGTCTGGTCATATGGTTGCCTCAACACATAACGATCATAGCATGGCCATAATTCCAGTCCAAATTGCAGTCGTAAGTTCTGGACTACCAGCAGTAGCAAAAGAATTTTTTTTTTTGAAAAAAATAACTTTTAAGACAAAATCTCACGGAAGATTAGAAACAAGCCAATCATACATCTGTATGCTGCGATATGCTGGCTGAAAACCACTGATCTGGGCTATAATACAGGTAGTCCTTGACTTACAACATTTATTTAGTGGCCATTTGAAATTACAACAGCGCTGAAAAAAATGATTTATGACCATTTGTCACATTTATGATTATCCTCATGGTCATGCGATCAAAATTCAGATGCTTGGCAACTGGTTCAAATTTATGACGGTTGCAATGTCCTGGGGTCATGTGATCCCCTTCTAAGATTCACTTAGCAACCAGGTGACTAACTTAACAACCGCAGCGATTCGTTTAACAATGGTGGCAAGAAAGGTGGTGAAATGGGGTAAAACTCACAATAACTGTCTTGCTTAGCAACATAATTTCTGGGCTCAATTGTGGTTGTAATTTGAGGACTACCTGTAATAGGATTTGAAAAGCCTCTTTAAAACCTGTCCCCTTTTCTCCTTCTGATGTTTCTTTCTCAGCTGTTTTCCTGGCTTTTGCTAATGTTTTAGTCCCTTATATCGCCTTTAAAATTTACCATTGATTGATAAGTTCAATTAATTCTACGTTTTGCCTAACATAAAATGATTTTCCTTTGTTCCTTATATATAGGTAGTCCTTGATTTATGACCACAACTGAGCTGAATATTTTTGTTGCTAAGCGAGAAAGTGAGGGGTTTTTAATGACCTTTCTTGCCACAGTTGTTAAGTGAATCACTGCCATTGTTAAGGTAGTCACACAGTTGCTAAGTGAATCAGGCTTCCCCACTGACTTTGCTTGTCAGGAGGTCTTTAAAAAGGGGATCACGTGACCCCAGAACACTGTGATGGTCGTAAATACGAGTCTGTTGCCAAGCATCTGAATTTTTATCATGTATCCACGGGAATGCTGCAATGGTCATAAGTCACTGTTTAGTGCTTCTTGTAACTCAAATGTTCACTAAATGACCGGTTGTATGTCGAAGACTATCTCTGCTGTTTTTTAAACACAATAAAATGTATTCCTCTTCCTCCTCACTACAACACAGCATAAAACACCACAATGTTGCTTTTGTCATTGGGCTGGCAACCAGAAGAAAAGAAATCCATATTGTTTTCTGGGCAACTTTATGAAAATGATTTGCCATGTTTTGTTTTTGAAGATTTTTCTTCCCAATTTTTCTTCCTTCTAGTCCAGAGGTCTCCAAACTTGGTAACTTTGAAACTTATGGACTTCAACTCCCAGAATTCCCTAGGTAGCCAGACAACATGTCTGGCTGATGAATTCTGGGAGTTGAAGTCCATAAGTCTTAAAGGTTCATGGCTGGCTAATGAATTCTGGGATTGTAAAGTCCACAAGTCTTAAAGCTGCATGGTTGGCTGGGGAATGCTGGGAGTTGAAGCCCCCAACTCTTAAAGCTGCCAAGTTTGGAGATGTCTGTTCTAGTCCAAAGCAGAACACCCTTTCGTGGTGGTCTCCCCTCCTGTTGCTAACCAGAACCAGTTAATTGTTCAACATCAGCCCCCGAAAACCACATGAGACCATCTGCAGTGGACCCCAAGGAAGACTGCAGGTTGAAAGATCCGGATGACAAAATGACGATCTGGACCAGCCCGTTTTTCGAGATTTTTTAAAAAAACAAGATTTTTTTTGGTCCTGGAAAAAAAGAGAAACGAAGAAAAAAATAGATACTTACTGTTTGGAGGATGCAAGTCGATTTTGTGTCAGGCGGTAAATAGATTGTGTAAATATTGCGGCAAAGGATTTGGTTGCCCACAAAACTGAGAAAAGCCAGAGGAATGAGTCAGCCAGACACGACGATTAAAATGAAAAGCCGGAGGTAAAAATGTTACTTTCCACCTCATTTTCACTCCCTTCCTTCTTTGTAGCTCCAAGCTATAAAAACATCTCTGCTCAATCTTTTATCTTTTTTTTATTTTTTTTGCTGAAATGAAAAAGAAAAAAAAAAAATTAACTAAAAGATGTTAAGAGATTTGGGTCTCAGCCAGCCTGTTGACAGAGCTCTGACACGCTTTTAATGACTCTGAATTGGGTAGCTGTTGCCCAAACATTCCTGAGATGGTTGGATTTAATCACCCATCCCTTCTTCTAAATTATTTTCTTCGCCTCATTAATTTTTCAGGTTCCTTCTGCGACGACGTCTGAGGAGGGAGAAAAAAATGTAATTTTTGTTTCTTTGGGTGCCTGGGAAAACAAACAAACAGATGTGGTTCTGCAACGTTTTTGATATTTCAGAGGTGTGTGTGTTTGTGAGAGGGAGGGAGGGAGGGAGGGATCAGGAGTGGATGGATGGATGGATGGATGGATGGATGGATGGATGATAGATGGATAGATAGATAATAAGAGATGATAGATGATAAATGGAGAGGGGGATGGGGATGGGGAGAGAGATAATAGAGATATGGAGGGGGAGGGAGGGAAAGAGGAGAAATAATAGGCATAGATGGATAGATAGAAAGATAGATCATGGATTGATGGATATATAGAGAGAGATAATAGCATTATAGATGTAAATAACAGATGGGAGAGAGGAGATATATATATAAAATAGAGAGAGAGAGATAATGGGTGGATACAGAGAGAGATATATAATAGTGAGATAGACGATAGATGGGAGGAAGTGGGGGGGAGAGAGAGATATGATAGATAGATAGATAGATAGATAGATAGATAGATAGATAGATAGATAGACAGACAGACAGGCAGACAGAGATAGATAGATTATATGTAGAGAGGTGGGGAGAGCGAGGGAGAGAGAGAATAGAGAAAGAGAAAGAGATATTGCACAAGTGATATTGGGGCGATGAGCATCTCTGGGTGCAAACCTCTCTGCCCGATTTTGCATGGGTGATGAACTGAAATTCAAATCCTATGGCTGAACCCCAATAGGTAACCCATAGGTGTGTTTGTCCTCCATCCATAAGACCCAACAGGATTTTAAAACCGAGTTAGACCTCCCCCCTGCGCTTAGTCTCCAGCGGGGTTTGTATGTCTGTGTGTGCAGGACATCAGCTATGACTTTTTCCCCTGTGCAAATTTGGGTGTGCGGCAATTCACAATTCCGAGCTGATCTGCTTTTCAGGAAGCGAGGAATTCCTCAGGAGGCACTCTAAACCTTGCTGGAAAAAAAGAAAAAAAGAAAAAAGAAATTAAATTAAAATTAAACCCCCTTTCCTTTGCGACGTAGCCTTCCAGCTCGGCATCCCTCAAGGTCCATAATGGTGTAATTGAGGCGGTTAGTCTGGACTCCGGTGTGATATTGTGCGGACATGAATGAAGCTGGCTACTCCAGGCTGGGACGCACTGCGAGGATCTGCCCGGCTCTATTCAGGCTGTGGCTAATCTGTTTCATTGCTCCTCGCCCCTCAAATTCCTGGCCCAGTGGTGGGTTTTTCTCTGGGTTTTGTTACTGTTTCTTAAAGACCTCGGCGGGCTGCCGGGCCTGAAAGGAATCAAATTATTAAAGATTTTGTGGAAAATCCAAGGAGAATGGAACTATTCTATAAGAAGGATGGCATTGTGTCTCCGGAGGAGAAGGTTCTCAGCTGCTCTTTGCTGTGTGGTGGTTCAAGTCGGCTTTTGTAGCCTTAACCCTTTCGAAAGGAAGAAAATATTTAACTGAGCACAAGATGTGCTCTTCCCGACTCCTTTCTTTCTGTTTTTGTTTTTCTTTCTTTTCCCTCCTTCCCTCCCTCCCTTCCGAACTTCCTCCCTCCAGTTCTTCCTCTCCCCTTGTTTGTTTATCTATTTTTCCTCCCTCACTCCTTCTTTTCTTCCTTCCTTTCTTGTTCCCTCCCTCCCTCCTGTTTCCTTCCTTCCTTTTTCCTTTTTCTTTCTTTCTCGCTTTCCCCTTCCTTCCTTCCTTCCTCCTATCCTGTTCTTTCCTTCCATCCATCTTGCATTCCTTCCTCTCTTTTTCTCTCCCTCACTCCCTCTTTTCTTTTTCTTTTCAATCCTCCCTCCCTCTTCCCTCTCTCTCTTTCTTCTTTCTTTCCTTCCTTCCTTCCTTCCTTCCTTCCTTCCTTCCCTCTCTCTCTTTCTTCTTTCTTTCCTTCCTTCCTTCCTTCCTTCCTTCCTCCCATCATAAGGGTTTTTATCAGTTCATGCTCTGCTCCCTATCTAGTTTCACCTCGTTAATTTTTTTTTTCAACACCCAAGAGAAATTTGGGTCCCCTGGATATTTTCTTTTTCAAAGCTGGCCCAAAGGGATGTAAAATGAAGAACTGAACTAGGAACCCGGATGGCAACGGCTGAATAGATAGCTGGGAAGGGAGGAAGAGGGATCAAGCCAAGCCCAAGATAATTAATTGTTTCTTCCAGTCACCTTGATGCACTGTTTAATCTAAACGTCAATGGAAAAATTATCCAGGCCTATTCCTTTGGATTTAACAGAATAACAGAATTAGAAGGAACCTTGGAGGTCTTCTAGTCCAACCCCCTGCTCAGCCAGGAAACCCTCTACCATTTCAGACAAATGGCTGAAGTCCAGTCTCTTCTTTAAAACCTCCAGTGTCGGAGCATTTACAACTTCTGGAGGCAAGTAGTTCCACTGGTTAATCGTTCTCACTGTCTGGAAATTTCTCCTCAGTTCTAGGTTGCTTCACTTCTTGATTAATTTCCATCCGTTGCTTTTTCTCTTGCCTTTTCAGGTGCTTTAGACAACAGTTCGACTCTCTCTTCTTTGTGGCAGCCCCTCAAACACTGGGAGACTCTTATCATGTCACCCCTAGACTAGACAGACCCAATTCCAGCAACCGCTCTTCGTGTGTTTTAGCCTCCGGTCCCCTAATGATCTTTGTTGCTCTTCTCTGCACTCTTTCTAGAGTCTCAACATTATTTTTTACACGTGGAGACCAAAACCAGATGCAAACATCCCAAGTATGGCATTACCGAGGCATTATGAAACGGTATTGGCCCTTCGCACGATCTTGATTCTATCCCTCTGTCGATGCAGCCTAGGACTGTCGGCTGAATGGGATGGGTTGAGCTCGGCTTGGCCGTTCTCGCCTTCTCTTTCTTAGCGACCATTGAGGGCCGTCCGACCATCTCAGATGCCAGAGTTGGCGCCATGAGCCTGTTCTCTCTTTCACATCCTGCTGTTTGCGGAAACAATGTCAAGCTAACCCACCTGCGGAGCAGATAACAACATGTTAACATCGGTTAAGAAGCCGGGCTGGGTGGCAGAAGGATTCCCGAGAGTTTGCATGGAGACTCTGGGGAGGGCGGGGGCGGGGGGCAGGGTCCACGGCCAGGCGCTTTGTGTGGCAGGCAACACAATTTCATGGCCCGTGATTGTTGGTGGTGCAGGGTGGGGGGCGGGAGATGGATTTGCACCAAGGCTGGTTTTTCTCAGGGGAGCCGTGCACGGTGCTTTTTTTTTTTTTGCAAAGCATTGCAAATGGAGAAATGGGGAAAAATACAGCAAGGAAGCCCTTGACTTACAACAGTTCATTTAGTGATGGTTCAAAGTTACAACGGTACTGGAAAAAAATGACTCATGGATGTTTTTCAAAACTTACAACTGTTGTGGCATCCCCGAGGCCACACGGTCGAAATTCAGGGGCTTGGCAACTGACTCATATTTATGATGGATGCAGTGTTCCAGGGGTCATGCGAAGCAAAGTCGAAGGAGAAACCGGATTCATTTAACAACCAAGTGACTGAGTTTACAACTGCAACGATTCACTTAACAATGGTGGGAAGAAAGGTCATGCCATAAGGCAAAACTCACCTAACCACTGTCTTGGTTAGCAACAGAAATTTTGGGCTCAGTTGTGGTCGTACATCGAAGACTGGATGAAAAGCCCTTGTCTCATCTTGAGACGGATAAACCAACGATTGTCAGCCGGAGCGCAAATCAAAGCATCAGACGGCTTGTCTCTTTAAAGTCTGGGAGGATTAAAAAGAAAAGGATTTTTTTTTAAAAAAAAGCACAACCAAGGTTTGTGCTTTGCCTTAACCACAGAAAAAAGTATCTCTCTCCCCCTCTTGAACAACAAAATGAAAGAAAGGAAGAAAGAGCAAGCAAGAAAGAACATCTTACATTTGGAGCCATAATCGTAAAGTGCGGGATTAGGAAGAAAATTTCGCTTACCACATCTGTCAGCCAAACGGCAAAAGGCAGGTTTTAATTGCTGGGATCTTCCTGCATCTGCTTGGGTTGTTGAAAAGGAACAGAGGGATCCCTGCTCAAAGGAGAGGCTCTCTTGACACTTGGAGGTTGCGCGGTGCAAAAAGGAAAACAGCCTTTTTTTAGGCGTGCAGAACTCACCTAAAGCAATTCATATTCATTCTCTTTCTCCCCAGCCCTTTCTCTTTCTCTCTCCCTCTCTCTCTCTCTCTCTCTCCGCACTGGTCGTCCTCCATCTCTAACTCCACTCTCTTCTATCACTGATGATGTTACCTAGTTGGGTCATGAAACGTCTGCAAGAAAACAAGTAAGCTCAGAGAACACCAAGGACCTTCTACAGTCCTCCTCCTTCCGCTTCTCCTCCTCCTCCTCCTCTCTTCAAACCCCATTCCCTTTTAGCATTAATGACGATATCTCACTGGGTCCCGAATCATCTGCAAGAATCTAGTTCTGAGCGCATCAAGGACCCCACAGTTCATTATCCTTAACGACAGATATTTTTCTGACTCTGAGTGCCAACACTCCTAAACTCATGCTGCCCCCTTCTTCTGAATGCTGATCTTGATCAGCAAAGTTTTGTTGCTGTGACTGCTGGTTCCAATGGTCCAGTTATTGTGTATCAAGGCAATTCTTTTCAAAGGCCTCCAGTGCACAATTCCATCAAATCTCGCTTAAAGATTCGTTGGCAAAGTCACCTAATAAATGTCCACTTCGGATCCAATTGGGAGTGGGGGGTGGGTTGGGAGTGTTGAGAACCTCAAGCTTCATGAACCCTACTCCTAACCATCTTAAGTAGCTTGTGGAACAGTTCAAACTTCATGAACAGAACTTCAAGTTTCATGAGCCACAATCCTAACCATCTTAGGTGGTTTGTGGAACCTCAAGTTTCATGAATTAGCAGAAGCGTCAGGGGCAAAATTCTAAAAAAAAAAGAAATAAAAATGAAGGATCTTAAAGGACCTCATCGGGAATTGGGTGTAGAAGGCCAAACTTCTAGAAGACAAGGGAAAATGGAAGGATACAAGGGATTTTAGAAAAAGAGTTGGTTGGAAACCCCGAGGAGAGGAATTCCATCTAAATGAGAACATGTTACTGCAAGCATTATGTTACTTGACTATTTTAAATCAGATTTAATTTCAAGAAACCATTAAGAGATGTTCTGTGGTTGTTAGAATGGCAAATAAATGGTACACTGAATTATGACCAAGCTGGAGGAAGCTATGGTGCCTCTCTCCCCTGCCACAGTGGCTTCCTTCCATAAATGAAAATATTTGGGGCAAGGCTGAGTTTCAAAAGGATCTTGACAGACTTTGAACACTGGGGCCTATCCAACAAAATGCAATTTGGTGGTGAGAAAAGTAAGGTCTTTGCATTTAGGCAGGAAAAAAATAAATGCTCAGGTACAGAATAGGGGGGACCTGGCTCGATAGTAGAAATTGTGAGAGGGTGGACAATTGGAATTATGGTGGACAACCACTGAAATAGGAGCCAGCCGTGCGCTACAGCAGCCAGAAAAGGCTAATGCAATTCTAGGCTGTATCAACAGAGGGATAGAATCAAGATCACCTGAAGTGTTAGGGGGGCTTTATAATGTTTTGCTAAGACCACGCTTGGAATACAGTTTTGGTTGCCATGATATAGAAAAGATGTTGAGACTCTGGAAAGAGTGTAGAGAAGAGCAATGAAGATGATTAAGGGACTGGAGGCTAAAACATGTGAAGAATGGTTGCAGGAATTGGATATATCTGGTTTAATGAAAAGAAAGACTAGAGGAGACTTGATATCAGTGTTCCAATATTTGAGGGGCTCTTACAAAGGCAAACAATTCTCCAAAGCATCCGAAGGCAGGACAAGAAGCCATGGGTAGAAACTAAGGGCAGATCCAACCTAGAACTAACGAGAAATTTCCTGACAGTGAGAACAATGAATCAGTGGAACAACTTGCCTCCAGAAGTTGTGGAAGTTTTTAAGAAGAGACTGGACAGCCACTTGTCTGGAATGGCATTGGGTCCCCTGCTTGAGAAAGGGCTTGGACGGCAACCTTTCCAACTCTGTTATTTTGTTACATGACGGTTAAGTGGAACTCATCCCTTATTTTTTGCTACTTTGCTTTTATCTTTTACATTTATTTTGGGTGCATTTTAATACAATTATTCGTGTAGCAACCATTCAAAGTCACAACGTCACTGAAAAAAGAGTCTTATACTAGTTCTTGTACTTACAACCGATGTAGCATTCCCATAACCACAAGATCAACATTCGGATTCTTGGCAACCGGTATGTTTTACAACCACTGCAGCCTCCCAGGGTTGCATGCTCACCATTTGCAACCTTCCCAGCTGGCTTTCAACAAGCAAAGTTAATGGGGGAAGCCAGACTCACTTAACGTCCGCACGATTCACTTAACGACCGCAGTAGTGCACTTAACAACCAAGGGAAAAAGTTCATAAAAGAGGCGCAGCTCGTTTGATCACAGCCCAGCTTAGCAATGGAAATTCTGGTTGCCACTGTGGTCATTAAATTGAGGCCTCCCTGTTATGACCACAATTGAGCCCAAAATTTCTGTTGTTAAGCGATACGTTTGTTAAGTGAGTTTTGCCCCATTTTATGACCTTTTTTCCCCACACTTGTTAAGTAAATCCCTGCAGATATTAAGTCAATCACATGGTCATTAAGTGAATCTGGCTTTCCCGTTGACTTTGCCAGGTTGCAAAAGAGGATCGCGTGACCCTAGGGAACTGCGACCGTCATAAATATGAGCCAGCTGCTTAGCGTCTGAATTTTGATCATGTGACCATGGGGATGCTGCAATGTATAAAGTGGTCATCAGTTTTTTCAGTGTGTTTTAACTTTGAACAGTCACTAAACGAACTTCTGTAAGTCAAGGACTATCTGCATTGTGCGTCCTTGCACCCTGGAAGGAAGGGCAGACTCTGAACCTTAATTTGCAAAGAGGAAGCAGACCAGGACCTCACCTCAAGCTTGCAAATTCTGACGGTGATATCCATGCAAGTTCGACAATTGTGTGTTTCCAACACAAGATTTGTAAAAACCAAGCCAAGCCAGGCTCCTGGGCAACTGCCTGGTGAATTCATGCTGTGGTTCCTAAGGAAATGTATTGTTTTGCTCTGTTTAATAGTCCATCAACGAAGTCCAAGGCCTTATCCTGTTGCTGGTCATTTTATTTATTTATTTACTTTTTAATCCACTGCAGTTCGATATGTTGGGAAGGTTAAATTGACATCTGTTTTCTCCAACTTCGGCCGATTTTATTTATGAAAAGGGGTTTAAATGATGAAGGGTTTAATGCTAGCATGAAGTTGGTTTCCGGTTAGAATAGACACTCCAAAGGACCTTTAACAGAACAACAGAGTTGGAAGGGAACCTGAAGGCCTTCTAGTCCAACCCCCTTCCTTCAAGAAGGAAACCCTATACCATTTCATTTTGTAAATCACGTTTCAGAATAGGATGAGGCGAGGGATACCGGATCCAGCCATATGGAGAGTTCTCGACTTACAGTCACAGTTCAGTCCAAAATTTCAGTTTGTAAGCAAGATGGTGAGTTTTGCCCCGTTTTACGACTTCTCTTGTTGTTAAGGGAATAGCTGCAGTTGTTAAGTTATTAAGCGAATCTGGCTGCCCCGATGACTTTGATTATTGGAAGGTCGCAAAAACGGATCGCAAGACCCTGCAACCATCATAAATACGAACCAGTTGCCGAGTGTCTAGATTTGGATCCTGTGATCATGGGGAGGCTGCAAAGGTTGTCAGTGTGCAAAAAAGGGTCACAAGTCACTTTTCTCAGTGCCGTTGTTGTAACTTTAAATGGTCACTAAATGAACTGTTGTAAGTTGAGGATTTCCTGTACTGTTTTGGGATTCTGGAGGGCTTTGTCTACTTTTCTTTTTTCTTTTTTTGCTGTGTCTATAGATGTCAGCAGGGTTGAGTAAAAAAATTCAAGATGGCGGCTACAGGGCTGTGGAGGAAGCTTTGCCTGTTTGAGTTCCTCTTGTGGCTACTAACTCGAGATACATATAGTCCTGGCCTTATAACCCGTTGTTTAGCGGCTGCAACTCACATTTATGACAGTTATGTAGTATCATGCGGTCACATGATTGTGACTTGCGTCCTTCCCCATCAGGCCTCTGACAAGCAAGGTCAATTTAGGAAGCCGGATTTGTTTGACAACCACATGAGTCCCTCAAGGACCATAGTAAAAATCATCATAAAATTGGGTCCAATCACGTGATGACTCACTTAACAACCAGATTACTTAGCAACTAAAATTCTGGTCCCAACTATGACTATAACGTGAGCACTGCCTATGTTAGAAAGAAACATACGGATAAGTGCAGCATTAACAACCACGCAACATCCGTCCAAACACTTCTTCAACTGTGCTATTGCAGCATTCTTTAAATCGGTATTTCTGCACTTTGGCATCTTTAAAATAGGTGGGTTTCAATTCCCAGAATTCCCTAGGCAACCATGATAGATAGAGACAAGCCATATTTACACACCAGTCAAAAAGGGCAATAGAAAAAGGTAAGGAGGAAACGAAAAAGACCAGAACAAAATCCTCCAACGGCCAGTTGCTAGATAAGAGGGGCTTAATACCAGACAAACAATCCAATAGAAAATAATATCCTAATCACCAAACTGCGAAGGAGAAAACGTGTGTACTGTGATGCCCAGGGAATTCTGGGAGTCTTCAAGTCCTCCCTCTTAAAGAATGCTGGCTGGAGAATTCTGGGAGTTGAGGTCCACCCGTCTTAAAGTCACCGAGGCTGAGAATCCCTGCTCTCCGTAAATCCTCCCCACTCCAAATTCCACCACGCAGATCCCCCCCCACCCCATTATCTTCACCTGCACCTCGCCTCCAACAGCTGATCTCCTTGGGTGGGGGCCTCTGCTTTGCAACGCAGCCATGATCTCATCCTCCACCCGTGACTTCTCTCTCTCTCTCTCCGTCTCTCTCTCTCTCTCTCTCTCTCAATTCCTTAAACCCGAAAGAGGCCAAAGGGGTTGAATAGGCACCCTTGTCAATTAGAGAAAGAGCGAGCAGAGAGGCACAAGGGGGCCCCTTGTTGGCTCGTGCAACAGGTCATCTCAGGGATCTTCAACCATCTCACCCTCGTCACCTGAACTTATTACAGAGGAATTCCACCTTGAGACTCAGCTCATTTCTGGTGGGAGACCCTTGCTAGAACCTTCAAGTGTGCTTTTCGGCAGAGGGGGGAGGAAGACATGAAAAGAAGAAGAAGAAGTTATTGAGAAGACTTCAAAGGGAGGGTGACGTTCCTCCCAGATGTGAATAATTGCTGGGTCAGTGTTTTAATCACAGGTGAGCCAGCCTTATAGGGAAAATGTATCTGTGAAGGGGAGAGAGGGGGCAGGAGAGACATGGGAAGGGTGGGCGAAAATGCCCCTAAAACAAGGCTTTGATACGGTACAGAGGGTCTACAAGCCCAAGAAATGTATTTTGTGAGGTATGATGGAAATCGTGAGTCAGCCTCTCTCTCTCTCTTTTTTTTATTAATATAAGGACTCCTTGACCCCTATAATTGAAGAGGGCAGTTTAATCAGAGAGGGCAGGAGAGGATGAAGAGAAGACATTTAGAGTTGGGCCCTTCTTTGATTTCATGATAACCTGTGGGTCCTCCTCTTGCCTGATCCCAGGCTTGAGTCGTCTCATCCTAAGGTGGCCGGGCGTTTCCATGGCTGGCTGACTAGAGAGCCTGTATTTGGAAGCAGGCTCCCGTTAAAGGTGGAAGGAAACATATGGCTTTCTTGGTTGGGTAACGCTACCGTCTCTGGTTGATGGGAAGAAGAGATCCACCATGGTCAAGGTTGTCCTTCAGCAGGACAAAAGGTCCCAAAATGAATCTGGTCTTGCCTGATCTTGGCAGTTTTCTTCCAGACCTTTCAGGACCCAACTAGGAAACATCATCAGTGCTAGAGGGGAGTGGTGTATACAGAGAGGAGGAAGAGGGAGGCTTGGGGGGTGGGGGTGTCCTTGGTGCCCTCTAAACTTGATTGTTTGGTTGCAGACTTTTCATCAACCAAGTAAGTAGCCTTATCAGGTAATGTCAAAATGAACGGTGTCCCAGGACAACATTAAAAAATCCTGGAAAAATCCCCCTTACTTGACAAATATGTCACCTTGGATGGATGGATGGATGGAGGGAGGGAGGGAGGGAGGGAGGAAGGAAGGAAGGAAGGAAGGAAGGAAGGAAGGAAGGAAGGAAGGAAGGAAGGAAGGAAGGAAGGAAGGAAAGAAATACACCCAGACAGCAGACACAAGACAGATGGATGGGTAAAAGACTCAGTTGCTTCTCTCCTCTGTTTTCAAGGCTCAGCAACAGCTGTGTTTAGGTGGGATTACCTTTTCTCTCTCTCTTTTCTTTCCATAAACATGACCGTGTCATTTTTACAGCATAGAGGTAAAGGACTCCAACTCAGGAATCCGTTAACTCTCTAGGGCAGTTTATCAATTACCTGCTATCTTTTTTTTCCCCCTTTCTCTTCCTTTCCTTTCTTTTCCTTTCCTTCTCTCCATTACTCCTTCCTCCTCCCTCCTTCTTCATCACTTTCCTTCCTTCTGTCTTTCTTTTCAACCATTCCTCCCCCTCCCTCCCTCCCTTCTTCAATTCTTTCCCCTTCTCTTTGCCCTGTTTTCCCTGCCTTTGTAACCTCAAATGGTCATTAAGTGAACTGTTGCAATCTGAGGACTACCTGTATTATTTATTAAATATAAGCGGCTGCCCTCCTCGTGTTGGGACTCCCCCCCTCTCTTTCCAATCGTTGGGGGGGGTGGGGGCTGAGTGCACACAGACCCCAAAACCGGTCCTTTCATCTCCCTTGTTCGACAGCTGGGAAGGTGTTTTTCTCCCTTCTGGACCGCAAAAGGATCACGAAAAGCTCCGTTGCAAAAGCTGCAGTAATGATGCATTTGGACCTCAACCCCTTGGATAAACAGTGATTTGCCCTCTGCCAGCTTCTAAATTGCTGTTTATAACCAAAACAGACCGCAAACTGGGGGAAAACAGAACTGCAAGCTAAGCAAGGTGATTTGACACCCTTCAGAAAAACCTCTCGCTCCTTGGCGAGAGGGATAAGTCGTTCTTTGCGTAAGGCCCAGATGATTGCAACCATCATCTCTGGGGGCAGATCTAGACAAAAATGGACCCCCTTCCTGCATTCCCAGGGTGGTAGAAGGGAAGAGATGGGGACAAAGTGCTTGTGGTTTATTTATTTGTTCTTTTATTTATTTTTGATCACGTTTATACATCACCCCACTGGCCAAAAAGTCCACCTTGTTTACAAAGGGAATTGTGGATGCTTGTGCAGAGTTTGCAAGTTAGATTTTATTTCTTTTTATTTCTTAATTGAACGAATATGCTGCTGCTCGAGAATTCCTCAGCCAAAGTGCTTTAAAAAGGGTGGACTTCAACGCCCTGAATTCCCCACCCAGCGTGCTTTTTAAGAGAGGTGGGCTTCAATTCCCAGGATTTCTTAGCCAGTATTCAACATTCTTGCAACTTCAAACTTAGGTAAACAATGATTTTAAATTGAGGACTACTTGTACTTTCACTTTTTTACTTTTAGATTCATTAAAACTGGCTGGGTGACTCTGGGCCAATCACCAGGGGATTCTGAGTCCTAGTCCCTACCTCAGGCGTGAAAACCAATTGGGTGACTTTGGGCCAATCACCAAGAGTCAGTGAGTTCTATCCCTGCCTTATGCCACTAGTGACTCGGGCAACTCCTCTCCCCCCCCCTCTCCCTCCCTCTCTCCCTCCCACCTTAGAAGGTCCTTGTGTTCAGGAAAAGAGGGGGAAGAACCATATCTGAGTTATTAAAAGAATAATAAAGGTGGGATATAAGTATACATAAACAAATAAATAAACATGGCCTTCCTTCTTTCCCTGGGCAGGTCCCTCTTTCCATTTGGATTGTTCTTTCTAGCATTTTTGACCAAAACATCGTTTTCTGTTCCTCGCAGGACCGATGAGCCAGTCTCCTAACGGAGCTGCCTCACAGCCTCCCCAGAGAAGGTGATGGATGAAGATGTCGCTTTGGTATTCCATCAAGGTTTGCATCCCTGGGGATGCAGAGGTGTGAAGATTATCCACTTCCAGGCTGAGTGGGTAAACAAGGACGTGTGAGAATTGCCCCATAAAACATCAACTGTTGGGAAAACCTACAAGGGCAGCAAACAGAGTTCCCAATTTTGAGGAGCAGATAGACCAATGTCCCTTGCGCATTTTTCCCCCAGGAAAATACCCAAGGAGTTATACTTCTGGACAGAGCTTTTTTTTTTAAATCTGTTTGTTTATTCAATTTATATGTAGCTGATTTCTGTCAAGGGATGGCTTACAGCATCCTAGAAACAAAACATCAGAAAATACTCATTTCCTCTCTCTCTTTCCCTTCCCTTCTCTTTGCCTCTTATCTTATTTTCTTTCCCTGTTCTCTTCCCTGTTCTCTTAATTTCTGGGTAGGTTTTTCTCCTTGATTAGTCTCCATCCACTGTTTCTTGTCCTGCCCTCAGGTGCCTTGGAGAATATGTGGACCCCCTCTTTTTTGGGACATCCCCTCCAATATCAGAACACTGCTATCATGTCACCCCCGGTCCTTCTTTTCGTTAAACTAGATCCAATTCCTGCAACTGTTCTTCCTACGTTTTAGCCTTCAGTGTCCCCTAATCATCCTTGTTGCTCTTCTCCGCACTCTTTCTAGAGTCTCAACATCTTTTTTTACATCATGGTGACCAAAACTGGATGCGGTATTCCAAGTGTGCTCTTAGCAAAGCGTTATAGAGTATTATTGTCACTTCACGTGATCTTGATTCTATCCCTCTGTTAATGCAGCCTGGGATTGTGTTGGCCGTTTTGGTGGCTGCAGCCACAGGGCTGGCTCCTATTTAAAGAGAAACTGGGAAGCATTGGATCAGCCGATTGCACCTTCTACCTGTCCAGTCCCCCTCCTTGGGCAAGACCTCTTTAGGCCTGCTGTTGGGAAACCAAGTCAGCGGACGTCACTTATCTCCTGTGGTTCCTTGATCATATGTTTCATCTTGGCTCTGTCTGCATCCTCCTTTTATTAACGGGGGAATACATGACCTAAGAGGCTAATTCTAGCATTGGCAGACATCAAATGGACTCTTCTGCTCCATCTTGACCCCCCCCATCTCCCCTTCTCCCAAAGGCTTTGGCAAATGCCCCCTGCTAAGCACCGCCAAAATTACCAGGTTCACAAGTTGACTCTGCATGTGGAAAAGCCTCCTCTTTGATCCCCCAGATCTGGCAGCCTGCCACTCACGGTAAGTGATTGATGGCAACCAGAGGGGTGTTAGATCCCCTCCGCTCTCTTTTGAACTTGTAGGTGCTGCTAAGCTAGGAAGATAATTAACCTTAATTAACCTTCGGGGTTGACGTGAGTCATGAAAACTTGTCTTGGAAGGACAAGAGCAAGAAGAAGGAGGTGAAACTTAGCTGTAGCTTTTCAACTTCACTTCAGCTTTTGAGTCTTATTATGTTCCCTTTGCAGAATCAGAACGGTAGTGTCCAGTGGGTTGAGCTGACCCTGTGTTGCACTGAAAGTCTACCAAATCAATGATATACGTGAGGAGATAAGGAAGGAATTCGTCAAATTTGCAGAGGACACCAAGCTGGCAGGAATCGCCAATACCCGCAGAAGATAGGCTTAGGATACCGAAGGATCCTGACAGACTTGAAACACTGGGCCCCATCCAACAAATGGTAAGAGAAATAAAATTCTACATTTAGGCAAGAAAAAACAAATGCACAGGTATACAGGTCACGGATATCAAACTTGTAGCCTCACATTGCCACGTCACATTGCTGTCACGTGACATTTCACAATATTTTCCCCATTTGCGGGCACGTGACGCACCTGGCCCATGGGCCACCAGTTTGACACCCCCCTGATACAGGTGGTACCTGGCTCGACAGCGAGAGGGATCCTAAAGTCTTAGTGGACAGTCACTTAAACATAAGCCAGTTGTATGCTGCAGCAGTCAAAGAAAGCCAGTGCATCAAGAGACAGGCAGATGAGAAAGCAGAAAGGGAGAAGAGGAGAAAAGAGACAAGGAGAAGAAAAATGAAAAGGATAAGAACCCGAAGGAGGAGGGGAGGAGAAAGGCACCTAGGGAGAGAGGGAGGAGGAGGAGGAGGAGGGGGGGAAACATGCAAGAGAAGAGAGGACAGAGAAGGAAAAGGAGGAGGAGGAGGAGATGGGGAAGGTAGACAAGGAGCGGGAGGAAGCGTCAGATCCTCGAAGCGAGCTGCCTCCAGGTTCTAAGTCAGATAAAGACACCAGAAACCTCGGCCTGCCTCGCTGTATTCCCCTCTCCCATCCAGACCTTTGCTTCCCCCTTCCCACCCTGCCCTGGAACCACTTCCCTTTTGCATGTCTGTGAGAGCTTCTTCAGGGCCCGTAAACCTGGCCTCGCCCCAAAGATAAAGGGAAGGTGACAAATGGAACTTCCCGTCACCCCCTTGAGCCCAGCCATTGACAGCTGGGCGCCAAGCCTGGGATTGGCGGCTGCCCAGACAGAAAGACAGACGGGCAGGCGGGCGGATGAGGAGACTGGAAGTCAGCAAAGGGGAGAAGACATCCCGGTATGAGACCCTTCCTCTTCTGGAGCATTGTGGTGGGGGGGGGCGGGTTTCCTGGGCATTTATTTTTACAAACAGAAATGATGAGAAGCAGGGGATTTTTTTCCAGAACTTCCAAAAGGGAAAGATGTGGTCTTAGCTGCATGGGTGCGAATGCTTCAGGGGAGGGGAGAGAGGGAGAGAGAGACTGAATAAAGAAGTTTATAAGGTTACCCTTCATATGTTCCTGATGTGTAGGAGAGGAAGATATTTAAATGCCAAGAGACATTTCCAGGTTTTCAGAAGTATTCTTGGGAAGGAAGGAAGGAAGGAAGGAAGGAAGGAAGGAAGGAAGGAAGGAAGGAAGGAAGGAAGGAGAAAGTAAATAAAGAAAGAAGAAAAGAAAAAGAGAGGGAGGGAGGGATGAAAAAGGAAGAAAGAAAAAGGGAGGAAGGGAGGAAAAATGAAATCAAGGTAAGAAGGAGAAAAGAAAAAGAAGAAAGGAAGGATGAAATCAAGAAAGCATGTGGAAGAAAGAAGGAAGGAAGGAGGAAGGAAGGAAGGAAGGAAGGAAGGAAGGAAAGAAAGAAAGAAAGAAAGAAAGAAAGAAAGAAAGAAAGAAAGAAAGAAAGAAAGAGAAAGAAAGAAAGAAAGAAAAGAAAAGAAAAGAAAAGAAAAGAAAAGAAAAGAAAAGAAAAGATTTGGTCTTCTTAATCTTCTATCCAGCCAGGATGGGAAGAATCTTTCCTGTCTCTCATTGCAACTCCAGCATCTCATGGGGAAAGGAGGGAGATTCTGAGGATGGTGATTGGCTAGCCAGTAGCCAATGGCATGCATTTTCCACCCCCCTTGTAAGATGCAGGCACCACTCCTGGAAACCTTATCAATGATCGATCAAAGCTAGTCTGGTCACAGATGATTGCAGCATCCTGGGTGACATGATCGCCGTTTGCCCAGCTGGCTTCTCACAAGCAAAGCCATAAAATCTCCCTCTCTCCCTCTCTCCCCCCACCCCCCGCCGCCACTCTCTCTTCTCTCTCTCCGTCACACCTGACTAGCTTGCAGGCACAAAGATTCCACTCCTTGCTGGGTTTGCATCTTTCTGCATCGACTGGACCACCTGGGAAACATCAGGCGCCTTGACTGGAGGGGTGTGGAGGGACTTTTGAGAACCCTGAGGCCGGAACTACAACTCCCAACACTCTCAACCAGAACTGTGTAAGTCTTCCTCCTCCTCCTCTTCCTCCTCCTCCTCCTCTTCTTTTTCCTCTCTCCTCCTCTTCTTCTTCCTCCTTTTCTTTCCTCTCCTTCTCCTTCTTGTCTTCCTTCTTCCTTCCTCTCCTTCTCCTCCTCTTCCTTTTTCTCCTCTCCACAATCCCCACTCCCTACTAACATTGATGATACTCCCTAGTTAGGTCACAAAGCATCTTCAAGCAAACCACCAAGCTCAGAGAGCACCAAGGACTCCATAGCTCAAGTCAGGCATTTGGTTTTGTTGGAAATTAGATTTCAGACACCTGTTGTGTTCTCAGGGCTGGTGTTTTGATCAAATCCTGGCTAGCACACCCATGGTTTGTGGACCATGTGAGAAAACATGCAATATCAACTCACGAAAATCCTCCAGAGAATGAAAGTTGATTAATTAAATTGGACAGCCAATACTACTAATAGTCAGAATTTCCATTTTGTTTCTTGGCTTTTTTCATTTGCATTTAAAAATGTGCCACATGCCCTAGGACTGGTCATCTTAAGATCACAGTTGAGCCCAAAGCTTATGTTGCTAAATGAGACAGTTGTTAAGTAATTTTTGTCCCATTTTATGACCTGTCTTGCCACTGTTGTTAAGTCAATCACTACAGTTGTTAAGTTAGTCACATGGTTGTGAAGTGAATCTGGATTCCCCCATTGACTCTGCTTGTCGGAAGCTCACAAAGGGTATTACTTGAACCCGGGACACTGCAACCGTCATAAATATGAGTCTGAGTTTTGATCACATGACCACAGGGATGCTGCAACAGTCGTAAGTGTGAAAAATGGACCTGAGTCCCTTTCTTCAGTGTTTAACTTCAAACAACCATTAAATGAACTGTCAAGGACTATCTATCTATAATAATACACAATAATAATCAGTATTAGAAAACATTTCTTGTTTTGTTTTTGTTGCTTAAATTACAGCTTATTGTATTTTTTGTACATTATTTTTTAGAGATCTGATTTCTTCTGGAAGGCTGCGGAGAGCTGGGTGTGTATGTGTATGTGTGCAAAAAGTGAGATTATTTAGTGAATAATCTGGAGCTCTGATCTGATCTGATCTGGAGTGTCAGAAAAAGCCAAAAGAAAAAGAAAGAAAAGATACAGACAGCCTTGACTTACAACAGTTCATTTAGTGACACTTCAAAGCTACAACAACACTGAAAAAAGTGACTTCTGACAGTTTTTCACACTTATGACCGTTGCAGAATCATTGCAGGTCATGTGATCAAAAGTCAGGCGCTCAGCAACTGATTCGTATTTATGACAGTTGCAGTGTCCTGAGGTCACGTGACTCCCCTTTTGCGACCTCCTGACTTAACAGCCATGTGACCGACTTAACATCTGCAGGGATTCACTTAACTACTGAGGCAAGAAAGATCATACAATGGGACAAAACTCATTTAACAAATGTTTCACTTAGCGACATAAATTTTGGGCTCAGTTGTGATCGTAACTTGAGTACTACCTGTACTTGGAAAGCCAGAAAAAACAAGAACAGCAGAAGAGAGAGAGGATGGCTAACATTAAAAGCTGATGGGATTCAAACTTGAACTGCTGGGGAGAACAAATTTTGATTTTCAGTATATATTTTTTTTTGCTCCGAAAACAACAGAAAAGCAGAGTTGAAAGGTCTTCCAGTCTAACCCTCTTCTTAAGGCTGGAGACTTTATACCATTTCAGAGAAATGGCTGTCCAGTCTCTTCTTAAACACTTCCAATATGGGAGTATCCACAACTTCTGGAGATAAGCCGCATGCACTGTTTAATTGTTCTGTCATGAAATTTCTCCTCAATTCTAGGCTGGATCTCTCCCTGATTGGTTTCCATCTATCGCTTCTTGTCCTGCCTTCTTGTGCTTTGGAAAATAGGCTGACCCTCCTCTTTGCGGCAGCCCCTGAGATACTGGAAGACTGCTATCATGTCACCCCGACTTCTTCTTTTAATCAAAGTAGACATATTCAATTCCTGCAACTGCTCTTCATTTGTTCTAGCTTCCAGGCCCCTAATCATCTTTGTTGCTCTTCTCTACACTCTTTTCAGAGTCTCCTCATCTTTTTTATAATATGTTGACCAAAGCTGAATCCAATATTCCAAGCGTGGTCTCACCAGGGAATTATAAAGTGGCAGTAACACTTCGCATGATCTCGATTCTCTCCCTCTGTTCATGCAGCTTAGGACTGTGTTGGCTTTTTTGGCAGCTGCAACGCACTGCTGGCTCATATTCAAGTGCTCTCTCCTTGATTAATTTCCATCCCCCTTTGGTCCTTTTGCCCTGCTTTCAGGTGCTTTGGAGAATAGGAGAATCTTCTCTGTGATAGCACCTCAAATATTTGGAAGACTGCTATCATGTCTCCCCTGGTCCTTCTTTTCATTAAACCAGACATACCCAATTCCTGCAGCCATTCTTCTTATGTTTTATCCTCCAGTCTCCTAATCATCTTTGTTGCTCTTCTCTGCAGTTTTTCCATAATTTCAAATCTTTTTTACATCGTGATGAGAGCAGGAAAATTAAAGGATGTCAGCAGGGAAGAATTCAGCATTTTTGTGCCAAAGTGATCCCAAGGTCTTAAAGCTTATGCACCAGCTCCCTGAACCTTTTTACAGCTAAGGAGATGTTCGGATTTAAGCCAGCCTGGGACATCTCCGGAGTGCCCTGCTCAAGCTGGCTCCTTCCTTCCACATCCTGCCAAATCAGACCTGACATTTCATTTAAAAAAATTTGGTTTAGTGACGGGGATGGGTGGCTTGCATGGCAGCATCAAAATCCTTCACAGCGGAAATGAATCTAAACGGTTTATATATATCTGGCTTGGTTCTTTCCTCATTCTCAGCCAGGAGACAAGAGCTATTCTTAGAAAGAGACTCCTCCTTTATCAAAGACCGATAGAGATTTTTTGGGGGTGCGGGGGGATTAAAAACAGGATCTGTACTGACATCCTGCCCCCTTTTAAAGGAACCTGATGCAATCTGTGGTGGAAAAAAGGCATTTTTCCCCTCCTTTCCTATCTTGTAGGCACATCCTTGCAAAATTGGGATGGCCCATTCAACAATTCAATGGATCAGTGAGAGGGAGACCCCAAAAGAGCTCTCCCTCTCCCACCTAATTATCTGGGGTGGCCCATGGCAATAGAAGATGGAGAAGAAGCAAGAGCAAGAGAAGGAAGTAGAAGATGAGGAAAGGGAAGGAAGGAGGAAGATACAGGAGGAGGAAGAGGAGGAGGAGCAGGAGGAGGAGGAAGAAGAGGGGGAGGACTGTGAAATACTTGGCGCTCTCTAAGTTTGGTTGGTTTTTTTGCAGACGTTTCATGACTTAACTAGGAAACATTAAGGGAGGAGGGTTTGCAAGAAGGAGGGGGAAGGAGGAAGAGCACCCAACTAGATACCATCATCAGTGGGAAAGAATATTGGGTTTACATAATGTAGGTTGCCTTCCCACTGCTGGTTTTCTCCTTGGTAAGCCTTGATTGTTTTCTACTTGGTTGTTTATCTGATGTCAATCCCTGCTTATCTGGGTGTCACCTATAACATACAATGTAAGGATTGTTAACAGCCACTATGTAGGACAAACAAGAAGATTAGAAGAGTGCATCCGTGAACACCAACTAGCTATCAGAAGATACAATGAAAATGCCTTAATCTCACAACACATGGATACTCCCAACTGGGAAACTGTGAGCAATTCCAAAATTGTTAGGGAATTCCCAGAGTTATGGCATTCGGATACTTTAGCTGCCAGCGGACTCATTGAGATAAATCACATTTACCCGCCATTCAAAAGAGACAATGAGAAAGCTAAGAAGGAAACAAAAGAACTGGAACGCATTCTTTCTGGCAGTCAACACTGTGTTAAGTTAAATTGGATTTGGGGCTAAAAGAGATTGTGTGAACTCAGTTGACAATCAATGAAATTAACGATGGTCATTTGCTTCAATGACAAACATAATTCTATAATGTTGGGTTTGTTTTTTATAATACAGGTCATCCTTGAGTTACAATTGTTCACTCAACTATCATTTGAAGTTATGACTGTTCCGAAGGAAGGGACTTAACAACCAATTCTTCAAGTACGATAAGATTTTCTGAAAGGCATTTTGGGGTAATGAAAGAAAAAAATATTTTGCTGAAAACTGCTTTTAAAAGGAGAGTAGCACACTCGCATATCCTTTTAGCTTTGCCTAACTAGTGTGTTAGATTTGATGGGATTCAAATCTTTGCAGAACAAGTAAAGCTAAGCAAGACAAAGCTGGTTAGCGAATGGATGGGAGACCAATACGAGATCCCTAGGCCTGGCTAGGCTAGAAAGAAGATCATGACAAAACATTGGCTTCTCAAGAAAATTACATGGTCCCTAGGAATGGAGCTCATCTTGAGGGAAATGTCCTGCCTAGCTGAGCAGAAGCATGGCTGATATCAAAAGACTGATCATGACTCTTCCTTGGATGGGAGACCACCAGGAAATCCAAAAAGCTAGCTGGTTGGAAATAAAAAGAAGGAGATGATAGCAAGTCGTTTCTCCTTGGTTGCCAAGAAGATGTCATCAAGCCTCTAGGACTTGGTGTCATCTGAAAGATTGGAAACCAACCCCATTCCTCTACCATGATAGACAGTCCTTGAATTACAATGACCATTGAGCCCAACATTTCTATTGCTAAACAAGACATTTGTTAAGTGAGTTTTGTTCCATTTTTAAAAATCTTTCTTGTCTCAGTTGTTAAGTGAATCACCACCATTTTTAAGTTAGTCACACGGTTATTAAATCTGGCTTCCCATTTATTTTGCTTGTCAGAAGGTCGCAAAAAGTGATCACATGATCCCAGGATATTGCAACTGCCATAACTATGAGTCAGTTGCCAAGTGTTCGAATTTTGATCCCACAGCCATGGGGACACTGCAACTGTCGTAAGTGTGAAGAACAGTCTTAAGTTCCTTTTTTCAGTGATGTTGTCACTTTGAATGGCCATTAAAAGAAGGGTGATTATCTGTAATACTGCCAGGATGGTCAGCTTTGGGTCTGAGGCCTCCAATTTGGGAGAACCAAGGATCATTTTAAAGATGGATCCTTGCCTACCTCCCAACGACAGGTGGTCCTCGACTTACAACAGTTGGTTTAGTAACCGTTCAAAGTTGCAACAGTACTGAAAAATGTGACTTACAACTGTTTTTCAGTTACAACCTCTGCAGCATCCCCATGGCCGTGTGATCCCCATGGCCAACGTGATGCTTGGCAACTGATTCGTATTTATAACGGTTGCAATGTCCCGGGGTCACGTGATCCACTTTTGCAATCTTCTGACAAAGCAAAATCATTGGGGAAACCAGATTCACTTAACAGCTGGGTTACTAACTTATCAGCTGCATGAATTCACTTAACAGCTGTAGCAAGAAGGGTCATAAAATGGGGCAAAACTCACGTAACAAATGTCTCGCTTAACAGCAGAAATTTTGGGCTCAGTTGTGGTTGTAAGATGAGGATTACCTTGTAACATGAAACAATTTCCGCTCTGCAGAATTTTCTGCCAAATCAGTATAGGTAATCCCCACCTTATAACAGTTCATTTAGTGACCATTCCTAACAGTGAGAATCACTTGCCTTCAGAAGTTGTGGGTGCTCTATCACTGGAGGTTTTTATGAAGAGACTGGCAGCAAATTGTCTGAACTGTGTATGATCTCCTACTTGAGCAGGGGGTTAGACTAGAAGACCTCTAAGGTCCCTTCCAGTTCTATTCTGATTATTATTAGTTATGACGGCACTGAAAAAAGTAACACGACCATTTTTCACCTTTATGATCATTGTAGCATCCCCACGATCATGTAATAAAAATAATAAACAGATGCTTGGCAGCTGACTCATATTTATGACCGTTGCAGTGTCCTGGGGTGTGTGTGTGTTATGTGATCCCCTTTTACAACCTTCTGACAAGCAAAGTCAATGCGGAAGCCAGGTTCGCTTAACTGCTAATTTAACTATTGCAGTGATTCACTTAACAACTGTGGCAAGAAAGTTCGCGAAATGCGGCCAAACTCACTTAATGAATGTCTCATTGGTTAGCAACCGAAATTTGGGGCCCAGGGGCGGTCATAAGCCAAGGACCGCCTGTAAATTTAAGTTTCTGAATCTCAGTAGGGTTTTCTATCTCCTTGGGGCAAGTGGAGGGAGAGATTTTGGGGGGAGGAAGGGCGGGTTCTCCCCCTTTCTTGAGTTTCCTTTGCAGAAACGTCTGTGGCCCCAGGCAGTGCTTAAGACATGCGCAGGATGAAACACACCAGTGCTTCCAAGCTCCGGGGATGAAAATCCTTTAATGCTTCATGAGTGGTGCGGGAAAAAAACCCCCAAAATAATGCGATCGCACTTCCCATCAAAGACTTCCCATCGAATTTGGAATTTCCAACCGCTAAGCTCCTCCAAAGTCAAAAGTAGCAGCAGGGAGAGGTCTGCGGCAGAAGCTGCATTTTCCTCCGCCCTTTTAAAGAAAAAAAGAAAAATCCGAGATTTCACAGAAATAAGGATTTGTATATGGCATCGCCTTCTTTTTTTTTTTTTTTTTTTTTAGATAGGGACGAAAACGTCTGCTTGGGCTGTGGGGGCTGGGGGGAGAGAGAAGCCATGAGCTCAGATTTGACAATAAGAGGATTGTTGGGCTGCAAGGAGGGGTCAAGATAATGTAAACGGCAGAGCGAATGAATTTTATAGGGATTTTTTTTGCGGGAAGTGTGGGGGGGAGCGGTCACCTGCAGCCAAGGAAGGATAAAGATTCAGGGCCTCAAAAATGGCAGGTGGAGAGATGCCCTTTTCTCTATCAAATGCAATACAGGATGCGGGGGAGGGGAAGCTACTTTGGATCAACAAGGGGGAAGAGCCAGTGATCCATGGGTTGGACGATTAGGAAGAAGAGAATATGGAAAGAAGAGAGACAGCTATAAATACGGAGAGGGAGAAGGAGGTGAAATCCATTTGTAACTGCCGCAAAGGAAATCAGAAGTCTCTTCTTTTCTTTTCTTGCTTTCTTATTTATCCCTTTGTTTTAGAACTATCCTTGGTTTAAATTTCTTTTGTTTTGATTCTGTAAACAATATTAATTACTCAGACTGGTATTTGGTAGATAGATGGGTAGATAAAGATGGGTGGATGGACACACAGATAGACAAAGATGTAGATAGATATGGAGATGGATGGATGGATGGACAATAGACAGATTGACAAATACATATACATATGCAAGCAGTTCTCAACTTAACAATACTTCATTTAGTGACCATTCAAAGTTACAATGACCCCGAAAAAAGGGACTTATAACCATGTTTCACACTAAAGACCTTTGCAGCATTCCCATGGTCACATGATCAAAATCCAGCCACTTGGCAAAAGGTAATCATGTGACTCTGGGACATTGCAACCGTCATAAATATGAGCCAGTTGCCAAGTGCTCAATTTTGATCACGTGACCTTGAAGATACTGCTCTGACCGTGTGAAAAACGATCCTGTCATATTTTTTTTCAGTGCTGTTGTGATTTTGAACAGTCACTAAACGAACTCTTGCTAGTTGAGGACTACCTTTCCTTGCCAGAAAAGTATAAAAATGTGGCCTTTGTGATTATGAGGAAGAGGAGGAGGAAGAAGAGGAGGAGAGGGAGGGGGAGGAGTGCCTGATTCTTGGTGAGTCTCAGTGCCAGGTCTCTCCACGTGTTCCAATCTTGCACTACTTCTTGGAGTTGATTTAAGCTCTGAATGGTGTCAGCTTTTATGCTAGTCAACCACTATGTTCTTTGGTGGATTGGTTTCCTTTTACTGTTAATCCTTCCAAACAAAATTGCTTTCTCCGGGGAATCACCCCATACAATTTAACAATCCAGGCTAACTAAGGTTTGAAATTGAGGGTTAGGAATTATTCAAGATTGGTCCTCCATCAAACAACAAAGATTTCAGTTTGAGACTTCAGAGTCGTGGAAGATTCATCTTTTGCCAGGGAACCAAGATTTGAGGTCAAGGCTCAAGAGTTGTGCAGGATTGTTATCTGGATGAAACTACCAGATCCAAGCAGAAGGGTCCCTCCATTTGATCGAGAACTCTCAAATAGCCAAACCAGGAATCACAACAGTGCCATCGAAACTCCATCTTAACCGACGCCCACCAGGAACTGGCATAGCTTCCATAGCAGCTGAGCGCTTGCCATTTTCCCTCACATCCCGCAAGCACCTCTGGACTTGGGCTGATAGCCCCAAACTGAGGAAGGCAAGGATTGACAACGAGGATATGGTAATTGTAAATGGTTGATAGACTGATTGATAGACCTCTGCTTGCATGAAAAACAAGAACCCCAAATGTTTGGCCAAACTTGGGTGAAGGAGACCCATTCTCCAAGCGTCCCCCATTTTGGTCCCCAGGCTATCAATGGACCCCCAAGTGAGAGGTTAGAGGCACATCATGCAACACCCCACTGCCGCCCCTCCCTGAAAGCCTCAGCCTGCTGTCCAAACGCACCGGATGTCTTCATTGAATCAATATGGCCTTCGAGATAGTAGCGTCAGACAAAATTCGGGAAATTGGCAGGCCTGAAGCGAGATTGTTTAGGGATGTTTTTCCTGACTTTTATCTCCCTTTATGCAAATATCCCTCAAAAGTCTTCAGAGCACCGTGCATGATGATATATCTATTTTTTTTAGAAAAGAGCATATTTTCCAAGCGATGCAGGATGCACAATTGATATTTTTTTAAAAAAAAAAAATCTCTTCCAGCCAACTACTTTCTTTGCAGGGGAACTGAACAGCTATCATGTTTTACCCCCTGCTGGGTTGCCATATTTTCCATATTATCTCTCCAACTGCAGGCGGAGAGTGTTGCGCGCGATGCTCTTTTACATGTAGATTGAATTTTGCACCTCGTTTCGGGACTTTTGAGATTAACCGTATATCTCCAGCAGGGCTCGGTCTGGACCAGGGTGGCTCACAACAGTGGTGGTGCCATCCGTCACAACGCCAACCCTAAAGAGGCTGTGGGGGGAAAAAATGGGTGGGTTGCCTTGACTGCAGCATCTCTGCTCAAAAATGTCAACGGAGCAAAACAAAAAAAGGAAAATTAAATTGAAGGGAAAATCGAAGGGCTGCCTCAGTAGTGGGTGGGGAGAAAAAAAGTGGGGTGAATGGCAGCCAGGGTTGGGAACATGATTGGGCCGACTTAAGGGCCACTCTTTTGGGAGGCCCTGGAAGATGGGGGAGGGGAGGGCTTGACTGAAGCTCTACTGAAATGCAATGGATGATTGTGACGTAGCGTCAATTGGGTGCCAGCAGCTACGGGTGGTCCTTAACTTATGACCTCAATTGAGCCCAACATTTCCAGCGCTAAGTGAGACATTTGTTCAGTGAGTTTTCCTCATTTCACAACCTTTCTTGCTACGGTTGTTAAAAGAAGCACTGCAGTTGTTAAATTAGCGACACGGCTGTTCAGTGAATCTGGCTTTCCCCATTGACTTGGCTCGTCAGATGGTGGGAAAAGAGGATCACATGACCACCGGGGCTCTGCAACCCTCATAAGTACAGGCCAATGGCCTGGCATCCGAATTTTGTTCACGTGACCATGGGGATGCAGCCTAAGTATGAAAACTGGGCATAAGTCAGGAGTGTCAAAGTGTCAAAGACCCAGGGGCCTTATCCAGCCCACAGGGTGCTTGGATCTGGCCCGCGGGGCCATTATGGAAACGGGGAAGGGCCAGCCTGCGCCCTCCCGAGCTCTGTTTTTGCTGGCAGGGGATTGCAGGAGGCGTTGCAGTTGGAAATGGAGTTCAGGAGCCCGTTTTCACTGGCAGAGCGCTCAGGCCACCACAGGTGGCCCAGACAAGAGGGATGTCGAGCTGGCCACACCCACCCCAGCCCACCGAGGTCAAACACAACCCTGATGCGACCCTCAATGAAATCAAGTTTGACACCCCTGGCCTAAGTCACTTTCTTCAGTGCTATTGTTACTAAGAGAACTACCTGCACTGAGGATGAAACGTCTTGTATCCTTCTTGATGTAACAGATTCTGCTGGGTCTTGAATAATGTCTTTGAATACCAGGAAAGCAGACATTATGCAGTTCTGGATGCTCTTTGAGCCTGGTCGTTGCTTTGCAGATATTTCACTAATTAGCTAACATCTGCAAATGAGCAGAGGGAAGCCATGAACTAGCGATCAGAAGGCACAATAAAAACTGAGTGTCTTAGACCAAGCCTAATCCAAAAACATTACAGAATTAAGCCTGGAAATCTGACAAATCAGCATCAACAGGCACACAAACATTAAGAGCATCTACACACCATTCAAAAGAATCAAAAAGCTAAAAAGCCCAGATAAGCAGAGATTAAAAAAAACAAAAATTAATAGTAAGGACATCACAGTCATCAGCCCCCTCCCCCCCACCCACCCTGGCAAATCCCGCACTCATGATGTTACCTAGTTGGGCCATGCAACATCTGCAAGAAACAACTAAATGTAAAGAACACCAAGGAGCCCTCAATTCAACTCTGAGCAAATAGTCTCTTGTTTAAGCAGACTTTTTTGTTCAAGGTTAGGAAAACTTTCCATTGCATTGGGTGCATTGCCAGTTTGCTTCCGGGCCCAATTCAAGGCATTGGTTATGACTTTTAATAAAAGCCCTACATGGTATGGTACCAGGTTACCTGAGGAACTGTCTCATCCTCATCACATCAGCCCATCCCACCTGGGCAGATAGGGAAGGTATGTTATAGACCTTAGGGATTAAAGGATTTTTTACTTCTGGAGCCTAGGAGCGAGGCCTTCTCTGCCGTGGTTCCCACCCTTTGGAATATCCCTCCCCCCCCCCCCGCCCCCCCCCCCCCCAGAGATGAGGCAGACCCCTACTTTCTTGGCCTTTGGTAAAAGTTTGAAGATCTAGCTCTGACAACTTGATGTTCTGCCCCCAGCCTTTTAAAAACTTAACATATTTATTCTTTTTCCTGTGACTGCTTTTGAGATAATGTACAGTAGTCCTTGACTTACAAAAGTTCATTCAAAGTCACACTGAAAAAACTGACTTAGGACCATTTTTCACAATAGATGCAACACCCCCAGGGTCACACAATCAAAACCCGGGCGCTTGGCAACTGGTTGTGGTGTCCTGGGGTCACATGAACCCCTTTTGCGATCTTCTGGCAAGCAAAGTCAATGGGGGAGGCAGATTCATTTAACAGCTGTGTTACTAACTTGGCAACTGTAGTGATTCACTTAACAACGGTGGCAAGGAAGATCGTAAAATGGGGCAGAAATCACTGGATAAATGTTTCACTAAGCAACAGAAATTCTGGGCTCAGTTGTGGTCATAAGTAGAGGACTGCCTGTATTTTACATGGTTTGGGTGGGTTTCAATCCCCTGATTATACATCACTCAGAGTTTTTTGGTAGGAAAAATGGGCTTTATCTGAATTTGCTAAATAAACAAAGCAAAAAATAAGCATTAGGGCAGTTTATGAGGAACACAAAAGTGAGGTGGTAAGCTACTCTTTTCTGGATGTGTTCAAGCAAAAATTCAACGTAACTGCATTAGATTCCTGCACAAGCTCTTCCAATTCTAATCACTGCTTCCAGTTTGATCTTTTTACTTTGATGGGACAGCCCAGACCTTATTTTAACACAGTCATTCTCATTTGGAGTCATATAATAACATAATTTAATAGGAATTATAAAAATTTTCTGAGTCATATAATGGAAGGCCTTTTGAGTCATACTATAAAATTGCACAGTCTAGTTCATGCTAGGAGATGTGGTAATTCTCCAGCAATGAATGTCTGGTGGATGGAAAGAAAATATTCCTTTTTCGTTTCTCTTATCTTGCTACTCCCCCTAGTGTTCCAAAAACTTCCACCCAATTCAGTCAGGGACCTGAACTGGCTATTTGTGCTTGGGAATTTTTCTAAAAAATTTAAACTTTAAAGGAAAAGTACAATGTCAGGTGAAAAGATGACATTACACAAATGGATTTTCAGTCCTCATCTCAAAAGATCAGATGGGTGTTGCATGAAATTCAGAACTTAGGCTATAGGCAGCGAGGAGGAAGAGGAGGAGGAGGAGGAGGAGGAGAAATAACAACAAAGTATGAAATTTAGAACCTAGGCTATATAGGCAGCATTGTGGAGGAGGAAGAGGAGGAGAAAGAGAAAGAGGAGAAGAAGGAGAAGGAGCAGTATGATAGCAGTCTTCCAAGAGATGAGATTGTCAGAGAGAAGTAGGTGGGGCTCAATCTATTCTCCGAAGCAACAGTGGGTAAGACAAGAACAAATGGAGAAAATTTATTAAGGAGAAAATCAAGCAAAAACTTCAGAGAAATTTCCTGACTGTGAGAACAATAATCAGTTGATTATTAATAATGGAACAATTTGTCTCCAGAAGTTGTGGGTACTCCAACACTGGAGGTTTTCAAGAAGCAACTGGACAGTCATTTGTCTGGAATGTTATAAACAGGATCTCCTGCTTGGGCAGAGAGTTGGACTAGAAGACCTCCAAGGTCACTTCTACCCCATTATTTCATGTTCTATGTTCCAAGCCAGTTGGGAAAGTCACAAATGGTGACATTAGGATGCTACAACCGGTTGCCAAGCATCTGGCTTTCAATGACCATGGTAATGCTGCCATGGTCATAAGTATTAGGACTAATCATAATTCATATTGTTCCACACTCTTGTAATTTCAAATGATTGCTTAACAAAATGTGATCAAAATTCAGACACTTGAAAACTGGCTTGTATTTATGACGGTTTTGCGACCTTCTGACAACCAGTCACTGGAGAAGCCAGGTCCATTTAATAGCCATGTTACAACTTAATGACTACAGTGTTTCATTTAACAATTGTGTGAGCAAGGTCATAAAATGGGGCAAAACTCAATAAGTCTCACTTAGCAGCATAAATTTTGGGCTCAATTGTATTCGTAAGTCAAGGTCTATCTGTAGATGAACCTATCAAGTCTGGATGAAATTAAACCAAATGTTTTTCAAACTTGGGAACTTAAAGGTAGGTGGACTTCAACTCCCAGAATTCCCCAGCCTGGGGAGTTTAAGCTCACTCATCTTAAAGTGGTCAGATTTGGGTGGGTGGGTAGACACCTGTCATTTTGCTCTCACAAAAAAAAACCTGGCAATTTTGTTGGAAATCTTTTTGCCACTTTCTTTTTTGTCTTTCCTTGCCTCTGAAAGTAGGTCAGTGGGATTCACTTGCTAAAACAGAGCGTTTTCTTCCGTGACCCATTTTTGGAGTTAAAAAAAAAAAAGAAAAATTAACACTCGTGTTTCTCTAGAAATTGCAAAGGCTGAGGAGGATTTCTGGCTTCCAAACAACAGGTCCTTCCTTGCTTTATTAAAATAATTATTCCTCCACCACTTTGATTTTGAGGAATTGCAGGGCAAGTTTAAACGGGAAATACTGTTGTATTGGGGTTCCTTTCCCCCCTCCCACACACACACTTTCTAGATCCATCTCTTGGATGGTTCCAAAGAAGTTAGCCATTTTTTAGTCTGAAATGGTTCATTTTGGGGGAATCCATGTTTTGAAACTGGTCACGATTTACCGGGGCAACCATTTTGTGAGAGTGCCCAGGGTTTCAAAGGTGTGCCAGGTAGCATCACTACCCCCTAATTTGGTGACTTGTAGGTCTGCAGGCAAGTGATCCTGGATTAGGGAAGATTACACTGGTGGCACCTGTGAGTGGAAATGATTTTATTTATTTATATCCTTTCTTTTATTATTTTTTTACAAATAACTCAAGGTGGTGAATGTATCCAAAACAGCTTCCTCTTCCTATTTTCCCTATAATGACATGTGGACTGGGCTGAGACTGAGGGACTGGCCCAAAGTCACTGAGTCAGCTTTCATACCTAAGGCAAGATTAGAACTCACCACCTCCTTGGTGATTGGGCCAAAGTCTCGCAGCCGGTTTTCCTCCCTAAAATGGAATTAGAACTCAGTGTCTCCTGGCAGTTGGCCCAAATTCACTCAGCCGGCTTTATTCTTAAGGCAGGACTAGAACACACAATCTCCTGCTTTCTAGCTTGCTGCCTTACCCCCCAAGACACAACTGGCTGATAATTATATTGAGAAACCAAAGGCTGCACCCATCCTGCTTTATGGGAGGGGATGAAGCTGGCACCAAGGTGGTTCTCCAAGACGGACCATCGTGAAGAACAGCTTGCAAAGAGCTCTGTCTTAAGAAGGTTGGCAAGAGAAGGCCGCCGAAGCACGAAACGGTCCACCAGGGGAAACTACCCGGCTTCCACCATCCGCGTTCATTGTGGTCGCCAAGGAGAAAGTTTGGGTCATATCAACGGGGCCCTTCACTTTCAACAGTTAATGAGAGAAGCTGGGTGCGCTTTGGGGGCTCAAGCTGGTTCCTTTTCTTTCATTGAATGACTTCTCCATCCCTTCTTGGCAAATGAAGGATTGGCAAAAACAGAAGAGGATCTCACTCGCGGGTGGGGTGGGGGGGTGGGGTGGGGGTGTTGTAGTTATCCAGGCATTAAGCTTCAGGAGAGTCTCGTGAGACAAAACAGAGACGTCGGAGGGGGCTGGATGCCTTTGTCTACCCAACCTAATCTGGTTTTTTGTCCCGGAGATCCAGATAATTGGAATTTAGAAGCCTCCACCTCAATGCTTTTCCAACAGTCACCGAGAAAATAACTCCCCGCCGTTCTGGTTATAAAGCTATGCGACATTTTGGGTGAACTTTGGGGAGTTTCTTGGGCAGGCAGGGACCACCCAGCTTCCCTCTGAACAAAGCTGGCCTGCCACAAGCTGAGGTTTGGGTGTGACCAGCCAGGATTCCCGTCCTGCTTGCAAGGAAGATGACAGACATTGGATTAATCAGAGTAGAACTGGAAGGGACCTTGGAGGTCTTCTAGTCCAGCCCCCTGCTAAAGCAGGAGACCCTATACCATTTCAAACAAAAGGTGTCCAATCTTTTCTAGAAGGCCTCCATGGATAGGGCATCTACAACCTCTGGTGGCAAGCTGTTCCACTGGTTAATTGTCCTCACTGTCGGGACATTTCTCCTTAATTCCAGGTTGCTTTTTTCCTTGATTACTTTCCATCCGTTGCTCCTTCTCCTGCCTTCTGATGCTTTGGGAAATAAGTTGACCCGGTCTTCTTTGTGCCCCTGGTCCATTTTTTCCTCTAGAGTGGCCATACTCAATTCCTGCAACAGGACCAGTTGGCATTGGACATGTCAAAGAGACAAGGCTGCCTTCTCCTCATCCATCCACTGGCTCCACCTCCCGATCCAAGGCTTCTTGATGGAGATGGGGTACTCTGAAATGCCACGTTCTTCCAGATACTGACCAACCTGTATGTGCATAGCCTCTGTCTTCCAGTATTTGAGGCATTGCTTCAACTATTAGCAGTAAATAATCACCTGAATAGGACCCACCCATGTGCTGCAGCCCGCCAAAGACAATCCTAGGCTGCATTAACAGAGGGACAGAATTAAGATAATATTGTGTTGATATTGCTTCATAAGGCCTTGCTGAAACTGCACTTGGAATACTGCGTCCAGTCATCCCAATTTTTTTTAAAAAGATGTTGAGATTCTAGAAAGAGTGCAGAGAAGAGCAAGAAAGATGATTAGGGCATTGGGTGCTAAAAATATGGAGAATGGTTGAAGGAATTGGGTATGTCTAGTTTAATGAAAAGAAGGACTGGGGGTGGCGTGATAGCAGTGTTCTGAGATGTGAGGGGATGCCGCAAAAATGAGGGGGTCAACTTATTCTCCAAAGCCCCTGAAGGCTGGATAAGAAGCAACGGATGGAAACTAATCCAGGAGAGAAGCAACCTAGAACCAAGAGAACAAATTTCCCAACAGTGAGAACAATTAACCAGTGGAACAGCTTTGCCTCCAGAAGTTGTGGGTGGTACTATACAGCACTAGACGTTTTTAAGAAGAGCCATTTGTCCAGAATGGCATAAACTCTCCTGCTTGAGCAGGGGGTTGGGTTGGAAGACCCCCCAAGGTCCCTTCCAACCCCTTTATTTTATGTTCTATATTCTAAGCCATAACATGAAAAGTGAATTACAGGTGGTCCTTAACTTAATAATTGAGCCTGTGATCGTAAGTCTAGGTAGCACATCGATGGACCTGATATTTGAACACTTTTTGCAAAGTGTTGTTAAGTGAACACTGCAGTCCTGAAGCAAACACTTCACAAATACGACCATCGTAACAACCACACAGGAATACAATGATTCAAGTGCTTGGCAGCCGGCATATATTTACAATGGTTGCAAGTTGCAACCTTTTGTTTAGTGCCCAACCAAAGTTACAACAATACTGGAAAAAGTGGCTTTTGATCTGTTTCCACACTTATGACCGTTGCAGCATTTTTTTACTACCGATTCTGTGGGTGTAGCTCTGTGGGCATGGCTTGGTGGGCATGACAGGGGAAGGATACTGCAAAATCTCCATCCCCTCCCCACTCCTGGGGAAGGCTACCACCAGTTCTCCGAACTACTCAAAATTTCCACTACCGGTTCTCCAGAACTGGTGAGAACCTGCTGAATACTACCTCTGTGTTGCAACATCCTCATGGTCAGGTGATCAAAAATAGGATGCTTAGGCTTCCAGTTTGAGCTTCTTCGGCGACAGACAGAAATCCGTGATCGTGCACGGTTTCGGTCTGGGCTCGCCACTGGAACGCCCCGAGCTGGCTGGTTTCGGGGCTAAGCCACCCTGTAGAGGTGGTGAAGAAGGGGGAGACTGTCAGCAGGATTGAGGAGAGCCGCATCTCTCCTCCTCAGCTGGCCATTACTCCCTTCCCAAAGGCAGTTGCAGCGGTGGTCAGAAATGGCCACCTCAAAGAAGAACTCGACTGGAAAAGAATGTGCAGGAGGAAGATAAGAAGTGAAAGTTTTGGCTGACCGGGTTAAATTGCAAAAGCAACAACTAAGGTACCCTGGAATTTAAACTTACCAAAAAATAACATCGTTCCCAAAGAAGAGTCGGAAGCAGCGAAGGAAAATGAAAAGGGAAAGGTTTGGCTTTTTTATCTTTATCTCCCTTTCCCTATATTGATAACTAAGAGATTTAAACAAGAAATCGGAAAAATCCGCTTTGACATCAACAGGCAATTAAGCTGAAAATAAAACAAAATGTCAAAGGGATAATAAAGATTTCTGGACACTAAAAAATTTTTCATAAGGAGGAAAGGAGAGGAAAAGAATAAAAGGGCAGGATCTAGAAAGAGGGAGGAGACTGCCTGGAATTAAAAGGAATCTACAGTAACTTCAACACTTCTAAAAGATACATTTTAACTGAAACTTTGTAACTTTGTAACTAAACAGTAGAACCCCAGGAAGAGAAAGTGGGGAAAAAAAGCAAAAAGAAACAGCTTGCGTGTATTTGGATTACTTGGTGATCTTGGATTCTTGGTTATTGCATTTGAATGACTAAAATTAATCGGGTGGTTGTTTAAAAATTTATACAATGGCACCACTTCTGGATGAATTGAAAATGGAACTTAAAAAGTACAAAGAAGATGCACAAGAAGGGAGAAGTTCTTTTGGCTTCGTTTTTCAATTCTTAGAAATGGAGATTTGGAACTATGAGAAACAACAAGAAACGTCTGCAAAACAAGAAGACTGGGACAAAGAAGAAGCCATCTTTAATGAACAAGCAATTTTATGTGGGGAAGAAAAAGGAAAGGGGGGAAAGAGAATGGAGAATTTAAGACTTAAAAAAACAACCAAAGAAAAGAAAAATAATTCGAAAAATAAGTATAATACTGGAAAGCAACAGAAAAGGGGAATACAGAAGAAAGAAATAGAGGTAGAGAGACAAGGGGGTAAAAAGGGGAGAGAGAAGAAGAGAGGGAAGAAGGAAAGGAAAAGAAGTTACAAAGGACCAAAACAAGATATAGGGAATATCTCTATTTAGAGATAATGGGTGAAAATTTAACTGAAAAAGGGATTCTGTAAAGGCACGTAAGACTGTATTGTTATATTAGTAATAGAAATAACTTTAGAAAATTGGAAACAATGTATGATTAAAATGAGGGATAAAATAGTTAGTATAACTTAGTGAAATGTTTGTTAATAAAATAAATGAAATAAAATAAATGAGAAAATTGAATTAGGAAGGGATGGGAACATTTTAATTAGTTAATGTTTTATAAAATATAAGTGAAGGGGGGGAATTAATTATGGAAAGCTTACAACTGTTCCCATAGAAGTATGATATTTAATTGAAAAGCAATGTTAAAGAAGTTAAGATTTTAATGAATATTAATATTAATGATAGAATTGAATTGGAATGGAATGTGTTGTTTTTATTACATACATTCATATATATTTTTTCTTTAAGAATATAGTGTGTATTTTAAGAATGTACCAAGCAGAATCCAAATGGAAGTTATGTATTATATTGAATGTTATAACTTTAAGGTATATATTGAAGCCTAAATAAAAGTTGAATGGATAAACTTGAAAGATATAAAGGTGTCATACTCCAATCAGCAACTACAGGAGAAACTTTGTTTAATGAGAAAAGATAATATGAAATTGAAACAGGACAGACAAAAAGTATAAATATAATGATTTGAATTGAGACGAGATAATTAAAATAAGATTGAGAAAATTAAAAGAGGGGAGAAGCTATGTAGAAAATGTAAAACAGTAATAAGATATGTAATAGAATATAAAAATGAGCATGAAATTGAATTTGTGTCTGTACGAAGAAATGTAACCCGGGATTACGCTACTTTCAAAAAAGATGTTTTATTTGTTTGTTTGTTTTGTGAAAACTCAAATAAAATTTACAAAAAAACAAAAATGGGGTGCTTAGCATGTATTTATGACAGTTGCAGTATCCTGGGGTCATGTGATAACCTTCCCAGGGCCTTCCAATAAGCAAAGTCAATGGAGGGAGCCAGTTTCACTGAACAACCGCATAATTCACTTAACCACTACAGTGATTCACTTAACAACTGTGGCAAGAAAGGTAACAACCATGTGATTATACTGGTTGTAAAATGGGGCAAGCTCACCTAACAAATGTCTCATTTAGCCTTGGAAATGTTGGGGTCATAAATCGAGGACTAACTGTAATATATTTTAAAGGGGTGGGGCTTCATTTGCAAGGTTGAAGCCCCCATCTTGATGTCGTGACCTCTTGACTCATCAGTATCCACTACAAATCATGAATTTCTCTTTGGTTGCAGTCCATCCTTTCCCTTGACTGCGGACATCCAGTACCATAATCCTCAGTCTGTCCGCAGGGGGGTTGTGGGAAACAAGGCTAAATATATCTGCAGGATGTTAAAATCTGGAGCACTGCATGCAAGGAAACACAAGGCAGCCCTGGGGTCTCCAAGGGAGGTTTTACTTTAACTTTGATGATTCTCACCTGTAATGTGTCTACAGAGGTAGTCCTCAAGTTACAATCATTCATTTAGCGACCATTTGAAGTCACAACAGCATGGAAAAAAGTGTCTTATGACCAGGTCTCAAACTTACAACGGTCTTGGGATCAGAATTTTTATTGCTATGCAAGGCAATTATTGAGTCACACCTGATTTTATGGCCTTTTGTGGCCACAAGTATTAAGCGAATCACTGCAGCTGTTAAATGAAACATGCAGTCATTAAGTGAATCTGGCTTGCCCATTGACTTTGCTTGTCAGAAGGCGGCTGGGAGGTTGCAAATGGTGATCATGTGACCCCGGGACACTGCAACCATTGTAAATATATGCTGGTTGCCAAGCACCTGAATATTGATCACATGGCCATAGGGATACTGCGACGGTTGTAAGAGCAAGGACTGGTCATAAACCCCTTTTTTTCAGTGTGTTTGTAACTTTGGGCAGTTGTTGTACATCAAAGATAATCTGTACACAAAATACCTCTCTCCCAACAAAATCTTCTGTGTTGTTAAATGTATCCATTGGATTTACAGGTAGTCCTTGACTTACAACAGTTCATTTAGTGACCAAAGTTATAACGGCACTGAAAAAGTAACTTATCACCCATTGTTCACACTTAGACCACTGAAGAATTTCCCCCATGGTCATGGGATCAAAATTCAGACGTTTGGCAACTGGTTCATCTTTATGACGATCAGTGTCTCGGAGTCACATGATCCCCCTTCCTTTCTCTCTCCCCCTCTTTCTCTCCTACCTCCCTCATTCGTTTCTTCTTCCCACCTTCCCTCCCTCCCTCCCTTCCTTCTTGACCTATAAATTCCTACCTATAAACCCTTCGCACCCAAAGCCTCTAGTCTTGCTGAAATTACAATTAAAAATCCAGTATCTGAGGGCCCACAAAGAAAAGGGGGTCAAATTATTTTCCAAAGAAGCAACGGATGGAAACTAATGAACCAGAGAAGCAGCCTGGAACTAAAGGGAAACCCCCTGACAGCGAGAACAATTAACCAGTGGAACCGCTTGCCTCCAGAAGTTGTGGCTGCTCCGTTACGGGAGGCTTTTAAGAAGAGGTTAGACAGCCGTTTGTCTGAACCGGTATAGAATCCCCTGCTTGAGCAGGGGGCTGGACTAGAAGACCTCCAAGGTCCCTTCCAGTTCTATTTGAATTCTAATCTCTGATGGAGGACCGAAACAGAGAAGCAGCTTTGCCTTCCTGCTGTGACCAGCATATCTCAACCCGTGATGCCAGCTTCTAAGGGACGATGATATCCCGCCCGGGCAGATTTCAGAAAAGTAGCCGAGCATATTAAATAAGGATGACTCACGACATTGTCTGAGCTGCTGCTGCATGGACACCACCAGCTTAAGACGATAATTGAAATGCATTCCCCAGAATAAATCAGGAGCTGTTTCCCTGGAGATAAGGGCTATCATTCTTAGATATATATTTTTGTATATATAGAACTGTCAATGCTGAGGAATAATTGAAGGGAACTTACAAAGGCTGGGCTAAAATGGGAAGGCGAGGAGATCGGGCCTATTCTGAAGTCATTAGCCTCTGTTGGAAATTCCCAAGCAATATTTGTGTTGGGGATAATTAAGAGGTAGGCGTTAAGCCTCAGAGGGGCAGGAGGGAATCCCTTTGAGTAAAGACTGGCTCAGATCAAGACTAATTCTTTAAAAAAGAAAAAAAATATATAGCAAATTTGGAACTAATGGTAACTTATAAAAATGAGGCTTAATTACAAAATCTCTATTTAAATGTAGGAGGGAAGACCACCTTGAAATTTTCCTTCCTTCCTCCCTCTCTCCCTTCTTCTCTTCCTTCCATCTTCCTTCCTTCCCTCTTCGTTCTGTCCCTGTCTCTTCCTTCCTTCCTTTTCTCCCTCCCTCCCTCCCTGCCTTCTACTCTTCCTTCTTCTGCCTCTCTTCCCCTCCCTCCTTCTTCCTTTTCTTCTTCCCTCCCTCCCTGTTGCTCCCCTTCTTTCTTTCCTTCCTTTCTTCATCACTGGGATGCTGCAACAGTTTTACATGTGAAAAACGGCCATTAAGTCCATTTTTTCAGCACCATTGTAGCTTCCAACGGTCACTAAATTAACCGTTGTAAGTCAGGGACTGCCTGTATTTTCAGTTTCATTGGTGGGTGGCAGTTGCTGTAACCTTCCCGTGAGCTGGGCTGAATGACAGGCAGAATGGAAAGGGAGAGAAATCCTTGTAGTAGATCATACAATAAATCACGTACAATAAAGTCAGAAGGATGACGTCTCGCCTTCGCTGCACTTAACTAGGTTGAACATTATCTTTCTCCTAGGCAGGTGTTCCATTAAGGTTGAGGTCCTCCTGACATTGATGCTGTAATTGGACAAGCTTCCATTTCTCTTTTCGACCCCAGGAACAATTGGCGTCCCTCTTTGGAGGGGTCAGAGGTCCTTTGTCCGTTCGAGGTTTCTCCGTGATGTCTGCTATCTACGTGTCCAAGGAATGAGCACTCTAATGAAGTTCTGACGATAGAACTCCGTTCCCTCACTAAAAAAAACAAAAAAAAAAAACCCTACAAAACTATCCTTGATTTCTTTAGCTTCACCTGCTTGTTTTGTCAGCCAAGAGTCCCGTTTTATGCTTATGGGATAAGATGATACAAATAATCCTCGACTTATAGTCATTCATTTAGTGACCGAAGTTACAGTGGCATTGAAAAAAGTAACTTATGACAGCTTTTCACACTTAGAACCGTTGCAACATCCCCAGGCTCATATGATCAAAATTCAGATACTTGGCAACTGACTCGTATTTGTGATGGCTGCAGTGTCCCAGGGTCACGTGATACCATTTTGCGACCTTCTGACAAACAAAGTCAATGGGAAAGCCAGGTTCACTTAATGACCGCATTGCTAACTTAACAACTGCAGGGATTCACTTAACAATTGTGGCAAGAAAGGTCATAAAACAGGGCAATCATTCACTTAAAGAACCGTCTTGCTCAGCAGTGGACATTTTGGATTCAATTGTGGTCATAAGCTAAGGACCACCTCTAGTTATCTTGTACTATTCATATTGTCTTTAAAGGAGGGTACTCCAACACTGGAGGTTTTGATATTGAATAACTATTTGCCTGAAATGGTATAGGGTCTCCTGCCTGAGCAGGGGGTTGGACTAGAAGATCTTTCAAGGTCCCTTTCAGCTGTATTCTGTTCTGTTCTGCTTTGCTCTGCTCTTGTTCCTATTTCATTCCGTCTCCAAGGTCCCTTCCAACCCTGTTCTTCTGTTCTTCTTCTGTTATTTTGTTTTTCTTATTATGTTACCCTATTATTCTTCTGTTATTCTTGTTATTGTTTTTCTTCTGTTACTCTGTTACTCTATTATTTTGTTATTGTTACTCTATTCTTCTTCTGTTATTGTTACTGTTATTCTGTTATTTTATTATTGTTTTATTCTGTTACTCTACTTATTCTTCTGTTCTTGTTATTCTGTTACTCTGTTATTCTGTTAACACGGCACTCCCTAGACACTTTACTCAGTGCCCAACAACCTCCTGACCTTTTAAAAGGGCAAATGAATATTTGATGACCGGCCCCACATATCTACCAGGCAATGTGAAAGTGGACCCCCTCACAAAAGCCATCTAGAGAGGTCCCAAATAAATTCAACAATAAATAAAATTAAAGTATGCCCAACGCTAAAAGCTTGCAGTTTCATTTTAAGGAATGAACAGTGGGAAATATAAGGTTGCAGCATAGACCTGTCAACTTTCAACCTTAATAAATACAAAGAAATGCAAGCTTTTGGAGCATCTGAGGGGCAGGATGATTAGAAGCAAGAAATGGAAACAAATCAAGGAGAGAAGCAACATAGAACTAAGGAGAAATGTCCTAACAATGAGAACAATTAATCAGTGGAACAACCTGCCTCCAGAAGGTGCTCCATTAGTGGAGTATTTTAAGAGACTGGACAGCCATTTGTCCAGAATAAGGAAGCAATGGGAACAACGAAGTCCCTTCCAAGTTTGCTATTCTGTTATTTCTTTAACAGTTAGCAAAAAACTAAGCACCATTTTGTCCTAAGCTTAACTTTCCATTGGCTATATTTCTATTTATGTTTCTGATGCATCCAATTATTCTTCCTTAATAGTAATTCCCAAACTTCCATCCTGTGAAGCTCCAGTTAAAAGATGCTCACCCTTTCAATTAAAACCAGGGTGTAGTTGAACTTTGATACAATTTGACCCGTCAATTGCATTTGTATTCAAATGCATTTGTATTCAAGGTTTTTTTCCCCAAGGGGTAAAAATGCCAGACCAGGCACCTGGAGATTCAGCCAAATCAGCTTCCAATTAAAGCTTTGCAAAGCCCTAAACACCAAACCTTTGCATTTTTATCTGCAAAGAATGAGGATTATGATATCTATTTGAAGAAACACTCCCTCATTGTGACCTTGACTTGGGAAGAATCAAGTTGACAAAGGTGTACCACACTACTCTTTCATTCTCTTCCATTCAGGGGGAAAGGGGGGGAGATGATCCTTTTTTTCCCCCTGAAAGGAAGAGAATTTATATAACAGTGGGGTGTGCAAAATGATCATGTGCACAATATTTACTAAACATCTCTTACTGGGTTCTCAGCTTTGCAAAAAAAAAAATGTACAAAATATTACAGGCTGAAATGCAAATTTACCCACCACAACACTGAGATGGTGAGGTTTTGAAATGTATATATATTTTAATAACATTAACCAGAGATATTAAAGAAGGAAATAGGAGGCATGCAGGCCCCTTGCATAAATTGAGATACCAGGGAAACCTTAAATATTATACGGGATTAATGGTTTTAAGGAAAGAGTCTGGCTTATCAACTTAAGAGTAAGAAGATAAAATGCAATTGCTTGAATCCTATAAATATGGAAGCCATCTAAATTATACTTTCTAAAAGAGACATGTTCATTTTTTTTTCAGGCTCCAAAATAGGCTGCTCCCTCAACCATCTCTCCAATTTAACTGGGGGGAGACTTTGTGTAATAAATGATAGGCTTGATTTGGAGACATGGAAACCTTGATGTGCAATCCGAGTGTTATTTCTGTAGTGTCAAAAAGATTCTTTGCATATATTCTCTGCCCAGCATTTATTCTGTTACTTTTTCAAAATGTGATTTAAAATAATTGAGTGCCGAGGATGGGGAAACTAGCACAAATTAAGTAGCCAAAAAAATACTGCATTTAATAAATTGAACAACTGGGGTTCCTCTCCACCAAGGTGAATCTTCTAAAAATGGTGATCTGGAAACTTTCTCTTGCAAATGTTCTCTCTCCGGGGAGAGAAAGATGAACTTTTTGAATATATATAGCTAGTCCTCGACTTAGAACCACAGTTGAACCCCAAATTTTTATTGCTAAGTGAGACAGTAGTTAAGTGAATTTCCCCCCATTTTAGGATCTTTCTTGCCCCAGTTGTTAAGTGAATCACTGCAGTGGTTATGGTTGTGAAGTGAATTTGGCCTCGCAAAAGGGGATCCCATCACATGACATCCCCCAGGACACTAAACCATCATAAATACCAGTATGAGCCAGTTGCCAAATGTCCAAATTTTGATCACATGACCCGATGGTTGTAAATGTGAAAAATGGTCAAGTTACTTTTTTCAGTGCTACACATGGTCACTCAATGAAATGTTGTAAGTTGAGGACTTACACTGCAGCATTTTATGTTCATGTTTGCTCTTTGAAGTGACAGCATGGAAAGCAGTCTGTGGAAGAACATTAACCATACAAATATAGATAGTCCTTGACTTACAACTATTGTTTCAACAACAATTCAAAGTTACAATGGCACTAAAAAAAATGAGTTATAGCCATTTTTCTGTTACAACCATGACAACATCCCCATTGGTCACATGATCAAAATTTGGCCACTTGTGGCCCAAGGTCAAATTATCCCCTTTTGTGACCTCCTGGCAAGCAAAGTCAACAGGGAAGCCAGATTCAATTAACAACTATTTTACTAACAATAAGTTAGTAAAATGGTTGTTAATTGAATCTGGCTTCCCTGTTGACTGCAGAGATCCTTAACAACTGTGGCAAGGAACGTCGTAAAATGGGGCAAAACTAATTTAAAAAATGTTTCACTAAAGAGAAATTTGGGACTCAGTAAGTCGAGAATTACAGGTATTAGAAAACAAACAACAAAATAATGAAGCACTGGAAACAAGCAAATGAGAAAATAGGAAAACAGCAGCAGAAGAAAAATGATTATAGAGAAGAAAAGATTAAAAAAAGGCTTTTTGCTTCCAAAAAGACTTTGTTCCTGGCCTTGTTCCTTGATTTTCCTGGCATACTTCTGCTTTTAAAATTATGTATATCCTCTTCTTTTTAAAAGGATACATACCTCTTTTTTTTCCCCGTCCATCCAATCATGGCCAATTCTCGAAGAGTTCCTGGAGAAGTTCTTGCAGTTTCCTTGGCAAGTTTTTTCAGAAGTGGTTTGTCATTGCCTCCTTCTAGGGCCTGAGAGAAAGTCACCCGGATGACTTTGTACTTGAAATAGGATTAGAACTCAGTCGCCTTAACTATAGGTTATCCTCAACCTACAGCAGTTCATTTAGTGACCATTCAAAGTTACAACGGCACTGAAAAAAGTGAGTGATGACTTATTTCACACGGATGACCATTGTGACATCCCCACTGGTCACATGTCCAAAATTCAGGCACTTGGCAACTGGTTCGTATTTATGATCTTTGCATGATCCTCTTTTGTGGCCTTCTGTCAAGCAAAGTCAATGGGGAAGCCAGATTCACTTAATTACCGTGTAACTCACGTTCCAACTTCAGTCCAGAGGAGGGTATTCAGCCAGTTGTGACCGGTTCTGGAGAACCAGTAGCAGAAATTTTGAGTAGTTCAGAGAACCGTCCAATCCCGCCTCTGACTGGCTCCGCCAACCCCGTCTCTTCTCTGCCTCCCATTGAGTCCCAGCTGATTGGCTGGGTCTCCTTTGGTTGCCCTGCACAGGAGAACGGAGCAGGAAAGCAGGTTAACGGGGTGGGGAGGGAATGGGGGATTTTGCAGGATATCTTTTTCCTGCCACGCCCATCAAGCCACGCCCACAGAACCAATCCCGCCACTGCTTCAGTGATTCATTTAAGATATGTGGCAAGACACCTTGTAAAGTGGGGCAAAGCTCACTTAACAATTACCTCACATAGCAATGGAAACGTTGGCCTCCATTGGGGTTTAAAAAAGGTCGGGGCTTCAATTGCAGGGTTGATGCCCCCGCGTCTTTATGTTTTGATCTGAGGAATCACACGACCCTGGGGCAACGCGACCGTCATAAATGCGAGTCAGTCGCCAAGCTGTCTGAATTTTGATCACGTGATCGTCGGGATACACCGCAATACCGGTCGTTAAGTGTGAAAAACGGTCATAAGTCACATTTTGTCGGTGCCGTGGTAACTTTGAAGGGTCAGCAAACAAACTGCTTGTAAGTCGGGGACTACCTTTAGGAGGGCCACCCGGGGTGTGTGGGGATGATGGGCTTTGTAGTCCACAAAAAAAGCACCTCCCTCCCTTCACGAAATCGCTCCGGCTCCCCCCTTTTTTTTTTTTTTTTTTTGCTTCCAGGCGCGCGCGCCACATAACGTTCCCCGCGAGGCCCGCCCTTTATCCAGGCGCGCGCGCGCGCTCGCTCACGCCTTCCCCTCCTCCCCTTTGGAAAAAGAAAAGGGGCACGCGGCCCACTTTCCCTAACGCTTTGTAACGGTCGGCAGAGCGCGCGAGGCGAGGAAGGGGAGCGCGCATGCTCCTCTCTTTCTCCTCCTCCTCCTCCTCCTCCTCCGCAGGGCTTTGGCCACGCCTCTCCGTTCTTGTGGTCCGTCTCCTGAGGAAAAAAAAAAAAAAAAGCAGGAGAGACGGGGAAAGAAAAAAAAAAACAAAAAGAGCACACCCAACCCAGCCCGCGTTTCCCGTCGTGCTTTGCGGGGCCCTTGGCACTGACGTGGCCGCCGGGAGCCGCCATCTTGTGCGCAGTGAGGGAAGCTGTGAGGGAGGCGGAAGGCGAAGGCCAGAGGCAGGTGAGGCACCCGGCGGGCCCGGAAAGGACGACGGCGGAGACCTTCGCAGCCAGGAACCCCGCGACGTCGCCCGGTAAGCAGCCGACCCTTCACGAAGTCATGGCGGCGGCCCGGTCCGAACCGACCCTTCTTTCGCCAGCTGTCCGCGCTGAGGCGGACGGGCCTAGCTCGGGTCCGGACGGGGCAGTGTGTCCCCGACGCCCGTTGTTCTCCCGGCCGAGCTGTGCGGCTTTTTAACTCCTTTGACCTTCCCACTGCCCCCCTAAGATGGGGGTGCAGCGGGTACCACCATTCCCCTCACCCCCAGCCCTCCCGGCCCAGAAGAAAAGGGGACTGTAAGTCGGGGGAGGGGGAGAAGGCTGCTCTTAAGCGGGATCTGGGATGGTTCGCCCTGCTCTGGGGTTGAGGATCGCTTTTACACACACACACACGCGCACACACATGATCCTGGCGCTTTGGCCTGGCTGAGTAGCGTCCATGAAACGGGGTAGAAGGCAGGGTGGCCGCCGAGAGTGGATGATGGGGTTTTGGGGGGAGGTTGATGGGGGGATCGGGAGGAAAATGAAAGGATTTGGGGTGGATGATGGGGCTTGGGGTTTGAAGATGTTGTTTGGGGATGGATGGTGGGATTGTCTGGTGGAGGGTTGAGTTGGGAGGAGAATGAAAGGATTCGGGGTGGAGGATGGGGTTGTCTGGATGGAGGATGGGGGTTCTTTCTTTCCTCAGCTGGAATTTGGACCCAAAGACGCGGGATGGGTGGGGATTTGGGATCCCTTAGTCACTTGCTGGTGACTTCATCAGCAGGACAAACAGTTGCGCAAGGCTCGGGAGTTTCAAGTACATACATCGTGGCGGTGGTGAAGACTCTTCCTCTTTATTAGTGGAGGAAATCGGACTCAAAAGGTCTGCGACGACAGGTCTGGACATTCATTTGGCCAGCGTGGTGAATAAGACGCTACACCTTGGGCAGAGGGTTGGGCTAGATGACCTCCCAGGTCCCTTCCATCCCTAGGATTTGGGGGGGTGGGGATCAAATATTAAGCCCATGACAGAAATGTGAATTACACATTAGACAAACTTAGATTATTGTACAAGACCTTAGCTAGGTCTTTCTGTGTCTTCCTTAAGCTTGTTAAGCAAACTGAGCCATGAAATGGGAAGGTATGGGGGGGGAGGGGAGGGAAGGACAATGAGAAAAGAAGGAGAAAGGAAAGAAGGAACTAAGGGGGAAGGGAGGGGAAAGGAAGGAAAGGAGAAAAAAGAGCAGGGGAAAGAAGGGAGGGATGAATAAAGGAGTGGAAGCTGGTCAGAGAAAGATGTAACCCGGAAATAAGAAGGAATTCCCTGACAGGGCTATGAATCATTGGATCCCAGAATTGTGGGTGTTCCATCTCTGGACATTTTCAAGAAAAGATTGGACATCCATTTGATCACAATGGCATATGTTCTTCAGCCTTGAGCAGGGGGTTGAACTAGATGACCTGCAAGATCCCTTCCAGGCTTATGCTTCTCCAAGCTGTTTTCCTAGCCATTCCAATTTCCAGGGTTGTGAACTTTGCCGTGCAGGCAACTACAGTACAATGTAATTCTGGGCATCAAAGCCATCAGGACTACGTGATTCATTGCATAAACTTCTTTTTCCTGAAATACCAGGAAATGTCAGGCCAGATTGATATTGCTAGTTTCTGCTGATCAGCCGATGCACTCCAGTTGAGAAAGTCCTCTTTGATTAATTTTTTTTTTAAGGAAGTATGTTAAATAGCTTTTCATGTTGCCAATATCTGGTAATGGCATGCCCCTCATAGTTATGATTCTTGATTCTTAACTAATGTACCTTTTCTTTATGTATACTGAGAGTATTTACACCAAGACAAATTCCTTGTGTGTCCAAACACACTTGGCCAATAAAGTTTTCTATTTTATTCTCATAAATACTTGGGATAATGAGAGGGCACTTATTTTTAAACATTAATCTTTGTGTTTAAGAACCAGCTTTTGCAATAAAAAATGTCAAGGATGGCATTGTTTAAAAAAATTCTTAGTGGATTCTAACATGTACTTTCTGATTTTTAACTTATTTGTCTTATTTGTCTTTCCATTCACCAGCCTGTCTTAAATTTTGGCCAGCTTAAGGTTTTCATCTTTGTGTCATGGAGAAATAAATATAAACAAGATGCAGAAACTAATACAGATTCAGAAGCAAACACCTCAGTTATTCAGCTTCACTTTTCCCCACCCCCTTTATTTTCCAGCCTAGACTTTTCCTTGTTTGTTCATCAGAACTTTTTGAAAGTTACTGTCCTCCATAAAGTTCTTGCTACTCTATACAATCTTTATCATAATCTACACACTTTTGAAACATTTGGAGATTTCTTTTACAATGCTGGCAGTCTCTTCTGTGTAGCTCTCCTTAAAGAATGTACATAGGGTAAACACTCTTCATCCTAGGTAAGAGATAAAAAAACAGTTCAGGTAGTTCTTGATCACATTGGAAACCAAGATTTCCATCACTAAACAAGGCAATTGTGCCTGATTTTATGATCTTTTTTGCCACGATTGCTAAGTGAACCACTTCAGTTGTTAAGTGAGTCACACAGTTGTTAAGCAAATCTGCTGATTCCCCATTGACTGCTTCTCAGAAGCCAGTTGGAAAGGTCACTAATGCTAGGACTCTGCAATTGTTCATCACAAATGCTGATTGCCAACTGCTGAAATCTTGATCACGTGACCATGGGGATACGACCTTGTAGTCATAAGTTGAACACTACCTGTAATAAATTGTGGGCATACAGTTTGGCATCTGGCAGGTAATCTCCTGTAAATTTCAGCTACAATGAAAATCAAAATATTCAAGGAGTTTTTCTTGCATTTCCTTTTCATTGCTTCAGATCAGTTGCTTTAGAAGCATCTCTGTGAAATGTGCCCATGATTACGGATGGCACATAGTCTGGCTTGAACTGCTTAGTCTAATATGTTTGGGGATTTAGTGTATAATTGTCTGGAACAGGCTTGGGAAACAATTATGTTAATGCAGCTATGTCTGGCATTTCTTGCAATCTCCATATTCATACTAATGTACTAATACCACTCTATAAAGCCTTAGTAAGACCACACCTAGAGTACTTCATCCAGTTTTGGTCACCACATTATAAAAAAGATGTTGAGACTCTAGAAAGAGTGCAGAGAAGAGCAACCAGGATAATTAGGGGACTGGAGGCTAAAACGTACAACGAACGGTTGTAGGAACTGGCCCAGGCTAGTCTGGTGAAGAGAAGGACCAGGAGAGACAGGACAGTGGTCTTCCAATATTTGAGGGGCTGCCACAGGGAGGAGGAAGGGGTCAAGCTATTTTCTAAAGCTCCTGTAGGCCAGACAAGGAATAATGGATGGAAACTGAACAAGGAGAGATTTAACCTGGAAACAAGGAGAAACTTTCTGACAGTGAGAACAATCAACCCATGGAACAGAAGTTGCCCTCGGAAGTTGTGGGAGCGTCATCACTTGAGACTTTCAAGAAGAGACTGGGCTGCCATTTGTCAGAAATGGTGTAGGGTCTCCCGCTTGGGCGGGGGGGGGAGTTGGACTAGATGACCTACAAGGTCCCTTCCAACTCTGATTATCTGTAATCTGTAATCATACAACATTTATATCTTCCTTTGAAATTAAAGTAGCAAACCATAAACCATCCTATTCTAGCTGGGATCACTTCACAGTTGCTATAATGCATTAAAGGCAATGGGCAACTTCATCTTGGAAGAACAGGTTCTTGAACATGGCAGTACAATGCTTTTATTACCTCAAGTCATCTTCCTGACTTAAGACAATAATAATTTGTCTTAAGTCAGGAAGATGACTCGAGGTAATAAAAGTAAGCCCTTGTTCAAATAGTCATAGACTACAATTGAGCCCAAAATTTCTGTTGCTAAATGAGGCAGTTATCAAGTGCGTTTGAACCCATTTTTTATCATCTTTCTTGCCATCATTAAGTGAATCATTGCAATTTTCAAACTAGTAACCTGGTGAAGTGAATCTGGTTTCCCCATGACTTTGCTTGTCAGAAGGTCACAAAAGAGGATCACATGACCCCAGGACACTGCAACAATCATAAACATGAGTCAGTTGTCCAAATTTTAATCATGTGACCATGGGGGATGCTGCAATGATTGTAAGTGTGAAAAAACAGTCGTAAGCCACTTTTTTCAGTGCAGTTGTAACTTCGGTCACTAAATGAATTATAAGTCAAGGACAACTTCTATCTCCTTTCAGTACTTCTAGCTTTAAGCGGGTTGGAAGTTTTTTGATGCTTAGGATCTGGACAACCTATTGCACCTAAGTTGGATCTGTTATCTAACCTACCCCTTCCAACTCTGAACTGCTAGAGAGCAGTGTTTAGTTTTCATCCATCCCTATTCCTGCTTCAAACTTAAAAAACGTTATTTGGTATACTGCTTTTGGGAGATGGAACAAGGTGTCATGTCTTTTTGGAATACAGGAAGTTCTTGACTCACAACTGTTTGTTTAGTAACAGTTCAAAGTTACAACAGCCCAGAAAAAAGTGACCTATGAGTTTTTTTCACACAATGGTTGCAGCATCCGCACAGTCACATGGTCAAAATTCAGACGCTTGACAGCTGGTTCATATTTATGACAGTTGTAGCATCCCGGGGTCATGTGATCCCCTTTGTGACCTTTTGACAAGCAAAGTCAACAGAAGTGAGATTCACTTAAGAACTTCAGTAATCCACTTAATTGTGGCAAGAAAGATTATATAATCAGGCAAAATTAACTGTCTCACTTAGCAACAGAAATTTTGGGCTCAATTGTAGTCATAAGCCAAGGACTGCCTGTACTCCAACGTGCAACACCCACATCGGGACCCCAGGCCAGTTGGCAGAGCCAGGTTTTTAAGGCCTTTCCAGAAGACCAAAGGGTGGATTAAAATCCCATCTCAAGGGGCACAATATACCAGAAAAGGTCCTTCTGGACCCCACCACCTGGAACTGCTTGCTGATTAAGATTGAATTAAATCTGGTGACTGTTACCCCTTGTATCAAGGGCAAGCAAATAGCAGCTGCATTGCAGCTGAAGGAAGAAGGAAACTTCAAGGTTAGCACATCATAACACCCTCTGTCTTTCAAGGTGTTCTGAAAGCTTTGGTTAGTGCTGGATATGGCAGGAAAATTTCCTGGGGCTGAGGGAGCCAAGCAGGTGGAACTTGTTATACCTGTTTTATACAAATAACATCGGCTGCCTCCTTGTTTTTGACTGAACTGATTAAATGTGTTGCTTTAGTACAGGTAGTCCTCGACCTACAACAATTCATTTAGTGACTGTTCAAAGTTATAACTACACTGGAAAAAGTGAGCTATCCTATTTCACACTTACAACTGTTGCAGCATCTCTGTGGTCACGTGATCAAAATTTGGATGCTGTGCAACTGACTCATATTTAGGATGGTTGCGGAAACTATCCTGAGGTCATGTGATCCCGTTTTGCAACCTTCCGACAAGCAAGTTAATGGGGAAGCCAGATTCACTTGTGTGACAAGTTAACAATTGCAGTGAGTCACCTCATGTGGTTGTAAGTTGAGGAGGACTACCTGTACTTCACTATCTTGGTCAGCCATTTTTCCATATGATTCTGCCTGGGTATTAAAAATCTCCTCTGCCCCATATTGAGATGAGCAGCCTCAGATTTGTGCAATTGATGTATTTCCATTTTCTGTTTAAATATAAAACAAAGTTATTTTTAACATTTCATATTTTGTATTATTAATTAAGGAGGGCTGCAAATTGTGTTTGGAAGAGATGCTTGTGTTGAGCCTGAAATTGACACATGTGTTGTGCAGCCAGTTTATTTAGCTCTATACTCTAATCATATATTCCTTTTCTTTCTCTTTGCTTGTATAAGGGAGGGTTTTTTCTTCCCGGGCTCAATACATTCTTGAGGTGGGAGTAAGTGCATAGTGAGGATTGTTTTGGCTAGGTGATTTTCCTTCCCGTGGGAACAGAAAGCTGTCCCTGCTGAGAACTGCAGGTGGAATTTGAAGATACCAGATGATGTTGATTTCCTTTTATTGGGGAATGTGACTTTTGTGGGTTGTTTCTAATTTACAATATGTGGGTTAATTCCAGTTTGCGTCAGATCTGAAATTACAACGGACTTTGCTAATTCGATGCTTACCTAAATAAAATAAATTTGTTTTGGAAGATGGACTTTTATTTAGGTAAGCATCAAATTGGCAAAGTCTGTTGTAATTGAAGTCACAACTTCAATTCAGCATCCTTTGATAACTTGTTAAATAAAGCAGCTACACTTTTTTTCCCTGATCGCATGGGAAACTTTGCTTGGTTAATTTTGTGGATCTATATATTATGGCTTCCCAGCAGGTCTGATTAAAAGGCTAAAAGGTTCTTCTTAGCCTATGGAAACGTCCACATGGCATGTATTGCCATTTTAAAAACAAAATGTGACCTTTTTTCTCAAGTTATATGGCAACTTTTTTCTCAAGTTAAACTTATAAAAAACACAGTTGCAGATCTGTGTGACATGACAACTGCTGCTGCAAATCACTGCCTTAATTTAAAATTCAAATCACTGTCTAGAATGTATTAGTACATATTTATGAGTTATATTGTCCAGCTCCACTTCAGTGCATAAGTGCAAAAATCATCTAAAAAACCTTAGCTAGATATTTTTTTTTGGGGGGGGGGATCAGTACTATATTAACACCTGCTCTTAATTCTTATAAGGAAGCTTAAGTGTCTTAGGCTACTGATAAAATGTGAATGTATAATTAGATTTTTATGAATCTCACCTGGAACAAATTGAAAATGTAATAGCAACTTTTATTCCAGCCTTTTTTTTATATAGCTGGTAGGCAAAGAAATCTAGTACAATTCCGATTACAGCAGTTACTTTTTGCATTATTCGTCAGTTTTCTTGCTGAGTGCTAAAAACATAGTTTTAATTCTTATTTCTAAGTAGTTCTTTGGAGAACTAAGAAATGCCACTTTACTGCTATTTTCATTTGCCTTTTCCATCCATGGCGCTTTCATCAAATATTGTGGTTGATACACTCAATCTATATTTGTTTTGTGTTTCAATTTTGAATATTTTAATTTTAATGATTTTTTTTATTTTTATCATTTTTATATTATTTGTATAGTTCCGAGTTGCTTCATGAGATGGATGGCTATACAAATTAAATAAATAATATACTGCTATTTTGTTTCCTCTTTTTAATTATTCTACTGTAAAAACTTATTTCTGCATGTGCTGAGCCAATGAGTAATGCAGCTTAATAATTTAAAACTATAAAATTGTTCATATAAAGCAGTGTTGTCTTGGACCCTCTTATTAGATTTCATTATAGACACATACAATAAAGCTAGGGAAATTGCTTTCTGCAAATACTGCAAAATATTCAACCCACATGGTATCAATTGCATCACTGCAAATAGTAAGCAAAAAAAAAATCACAAATTTTTAGCTAAATCTAGCAATCTGTACTGTATTCCAATATAGAGATAGTCCATCCTAATGACTACAATTGAGCCCAATATTTATGTTGGTAAGTAAGACACTTAAGTAAAGTTTTGCCCTATTTTACTATCTTTCTTGCCATATTTGTTGAGTGAATCATTGCAGTTAAGTTGGTAGCACAGTTGTTAAGTGAATCTGGCTTCCCCATTCAGTTTGCTGTCATAAATACAAGCCAGTTGCCAGGCATCTGAATTTTGATTCTGTTGCCATGGAGATGCTGCAACCCTCGTAATTAGAAAAATGGTCATGTCACTTTTTTCAGTGCTGTTGTAACTCTGAGCGGTCACTAGATGAACTGTTATAAGTCAAGGCTTACCTGCAGTGTTAAAGGGCTAGCTGTCAAAGTATCGCATCACATTTAGAACTAATTTAGAATTAGGTACTAAACTGGTCACAAAGACAACGCTAGACCCAGTAGTCTAAGAATGGCAGGATCAGAAGGGACCTTCAAGGTCATCTAGTCCAATCCACTCCCAAGGCAGGAGTTCTCATGCTGTCTCAGACAAATGGTTGTCTAATCTTTTCTTGAAATTAAGCACCCACAATTCCAGGAGGCAAACAGTTCTATACAGTGTTGTACTCCTCCATTGTTTCTTCCTCTTCCTGTATTATCCGGTAAGGAATATCTGGGTGGGAGAATTTGCAAACTGGAACCTCAAACCCACTCAGCTTCTAAGTTTGTTTGTTTTTTAAAAAAAGAGTTCCACAAATGGAATACAAGTAATCCTCGATTTAGGACTACAATTGAGCCCAAAATTTCTGTTGCTAAACAAGGCATGCTGAGAAACTGCATTCAGGTAAGCCAGCGCCTAATCTCTGGAAACGTTGCTTATCCCAGCTGTAACAGCATGGAGTTTAGGAGCCAGACCTGCAGAAGAAAAAACAGAGAAAAAACAATAGAATAATGTGATCCTTGGTGCTCTCTGAGCTTGGTTGTTTTCTTGCACCCAAGTTTTGTGATCCAACTATGGAACATCATCAGTGTTAGAAGGAAGTGGGGTTTGCAGAGAGGAGGATTTTGGGATCCTCGGTGCTCTCTGAGATTGGTTGTTTTCTTGCAGGCGTTTCATTACCATACTAGGTAATATCATCAGTGCTATAAGGGAATGGGGTTCTAGTTTTTAGCATCGATGGTGTTTCCAGTTGGGTCATTAACTGTCTGCGAGAAGAATCAAGCACAGAGAGCCCCAAGGACCCCACAGTTGTCGACCTCCTCTTCCTTCACTCTGCAAACCACACTTCCTTCTAGCACTGATGATGTTGCGGGGTAATGAAACATCTGTAAGGAGACCTCCAATCTCAGCCCCATGGCCCCCCTCTTCTCCCCTGCAAGCACGCTCCCTTCTAGCACTGATGATGTTACCTATACCTAGGTGGGTAATGAAATATTTGCAAGAGGAGCACCAAAGAAACACCCTGAGCTGGAGGATGGGTGCTGTGGAAGCGGGGAAAGATCTAATGTTCCTCTCACTGGCTGTAGACCCAGATTCTGGAAATAGAGATTAGAGCCCCAGCCAAAAGGGAAGCAGCAAAATGTGTATCCCCCCCCCCGCCCCCCCAAATCACCCCAGTTTCAGGTGGTGTGGCAGGAAAGAGAAGGAAATAGCAAGCTGTGTTATATAGCAAGGAAGCACTCGTGTCTTTTCAGTAGTAGTTCCCCAAATGACTCCCTTGGAAATCAATGCCGTAATGACAGGGCACGCTAAGTACTGAGCTAAATATACTTCTGTAGACTTAATTAATTTATAATAGCATACATACAGTGCTTGGGAAAAAAATTTCAGGCTAAATATTGCAGCTGCCTAGTTATAAACAATGGGGAACTGCTCTTCACAGCTCAGGTGAAAACTTCCTTGATAGTTGATGATCTTTTGCCATGAATAAAATACCGATTTACTGTTCTGTGATACCTGTTCCCAGGTAATCACAATTTGTATTCCCAAATCATCGTTCTAACATTTCATTGCCCGTCAGAAAGTTGGCAAGAGCATACAAATGTCCTGTGCTATTAGTTCCAAAACACAAGATGGGCAGCATATAATGAATTTAATAAATGAAATAAAAATAAATGTTATACAGGCAGCCCTCGACTTAACAAAAGTTCAGTTAGGATGCGTTCAAAGTTACAATAGCACTGAAGAAAATTGAATTGTGACCATTTTTCACACTTCCAACCATTGCAGAGTCCCCATGGTCACGTGTTCAAAATTCAGATATTCAGCAACTGCCTCATATTTATGACGATTGCAGTGTCCCAGAGTTATGCAATTCCCTTTTGCAACCTTCTGATGAGCAAAGTCAACAGGGAAGCCAGATTCACTTAATTCTGTTACTCACTTAACTACAGTGGTTCACTTAACAACTGGGCCAAGAAAAGTTTGTAAAATGAAGCAAAATTCACTTAACAATTGTCTCGCTAGCAACAGAAATTTTGGGCTCCCTTGTAGTTGAAAGTTGAGGACTGCCTGTAATAAAACTAATGTAATGTGCTTCTCTGAAAAATTGGCTGCCTTTCCTCTGCCAAGAATGGACACTGGTTAACTATAACTCGCTTATTATGATGTCAGAAGAATAAAATTGAGAATCCCCGAAGCATTGTTAGCTAAGCATCTGATGATGCTTGGGTTCTAGAATTGTGCACAGTCTTGTTTGAGAGAATCATACTGGTCAAACTGGATTCTGCCAACTTAGAATTAGACTCGGTTCCTAGACCCAGAGAGGGAAAATACATGCATGGTACGATAGATATTATTTTCATTAAGAAAAATTTCATATAATCATACGATTCCTGCTGCTGTTAACATTTTTCCTAGCATAGTTTGTTCTAATTAAGTATGAATAATGTTGAATAGCATTATGCCACAATCATGGGGGTTTGTCCTAGCTACTCTTTTTCTCATTTAGGGAACAGGAAAAATGTATTTAATTTTCATATTTTATATTCTGTTGGAAGTCAGTCCCTTCCTTCCTTCCTTCCTTCCTTCCTTCCTTCCTTCCTTCCTTCCTTCCTTCCTGATATATTTATAAATATAATTACAGTCAATAAACTTTAAGTGGCCTGTTTTGTCTTTTAGGAGTAACATGGGTGTCAGACCCATATCTTTTAATGTCCTTATATATTTTCCCCATTTTACTGTAGTGTCAAAGAACGCCATTATAATAATTTTATATTGGAGCAAATGGCCTGTCTCCTACCAAATATTTTTTACCCTTTGATGTAAATACCTGCTGCTCCCTTTGTGTATACATGGCAATTTCATATGCATAAATACTGTCTTCTAAGCTGCTGTTTACATGCTCAGCTTCAGTTTTGAACCTTTTACCACAAATTGACTATAGTTAATCCTCAACTTACGATCACAATTGGTCCCAATATTTGTGTTGCTAAGCAAGTCCTTCGTTTAATGATTTTTGCCCATTTTACAACTTTTCTTGGGACAATTGTTATGAGAATCCCTGTGGTTGTTAAAGGAATCTGGCTTTCCCATTGACTTTGCTTAAGTCAGAATGTTGCAAAAGGGGATCACGTGGCCCTGGGACACAGCCACCATCATAAATATGAGTCAATTGCCAACATCCAAATTTTGATCATGTGACCAGTGTGTGTGTGTGTGTGTGTGTGTGTGTGCTGCAACAGTTGTGTGAAATATGATCATAAGTTGCTTTTTTTCAATGCTGTCATAACTTCGAACAGTCACTAAACAAATGGTTGTAAGTCAAGAACTACCTGTACAAATGTTTACATGAGAAATCACACACACACACACACACACCGGATTCCTGAGGGCCATTAATATATACTTTTGGGGCTAGCTAGGATCAAGACATTTTATTGAGCTAATGAATCCCCTTTGTCTTCCAGATTTTCTTGGCCAGTGGGTGAACGACATCCTCAAACATGGGAAATATTTTTGCCAACCTTTTCAAAGGCCTCTTTGGCAAAAAAGAAATGCGTATACTTATGGTCGGACTGGATGCCGCAGGAAAAACTACTATATTGTACAAGCTTAAACTCGGTGAAATAGTAACAACCATCCCTACTATAGGTAAGAATTCAAGCATCTCTTAATTGCAGTTAAATCTGGGTTTAAAATAAAATTACGGCATATGGATACGGTTTGTACAACTCCTGATAAAAATGTAAGATTAGCTTGTGTAGGTTACTCATTTGGTGATGAGCAGTAACCAAGTTCATGTTACTTCAGTTAATTAATTCACAGTCTTACTTCTGCACTGCATTTTTGGAATTGCTTGAACTAAATGAAATTGCATTGTGGAAATACTGTGTGCAAGTTGTGCTCGACTTACAGCCACAGTGGAGCCCAAAATTTCTGTTGCTAAGTGAGACATTTGTCAAATGAGTTTTGCCCTGTTTTATGACCTTCCACAGTTGTTAAGTGAATCACTTAAGTTAGTCACACAGTTGTTATGTGAATCTTGTTTCCCATTGACTTTGCTTTTCAGAAGGTCGCAAAAGGGAATCACGTGACAACTCCCTCTACCTCTGGGGACACTATATGACCATCATAAATAGGAGTCAGTGGCCAAGGGTCTGAATCATGTGACCAATGCTGCAATGGTCATAAAAGTGAAAAAAGATCCTAAGTTACCTTTTTCAGTGCCGTTCAAACGGTCACTAAATGAAGTGTTGTAGGTGGAGGACTACCTGTATTTGTTTCCAGATGGGTAAGATAAAATGGCATGAACTTAGAACCTTCATTTCTGTTTAGTCTTCTGAGTATCACTGTTGAAGAAGTTTAATGTTGCTTAGAGCTTTTTTTTTTTTTTTAATTTAAAAAAACCCCGTGTAGGAACATTGTCGTTCATTTGTTCTTGTTTGGATAAAATCCACCCTCTTTTTTTGTTTTGAAAGGCAAGTCTAAGGATTCCTGAGAGAAAATATAGCAAATTTAATATTATCTAAAAGCATTCACTCTTTAAATTGCCTTCATTTGATTAATTGCACTTGAAACTTTCCGGAGATAAACAGTTAAGTAAAAAAGTATGAATATTATGTTGGTAATCAGCTTTCTATGTGGCATACTTTATACATAGTAAATTAGAATCTAGGAGCCCACTTCTTCAACCAAAAGGCTAACAGAGAGCCGGTTTTGTATGGTAGTGAAAGTACTGGCCTAGAAACCAGGAGATGGTGAATTCTGGTGCCACCTTTAAGCCACCTGGATGACTCTGGGCCAACAACAGGAGACTGTGAATTCTAGTCCCAACTTAGGCAAGAAACTGGCTGGGTGACTCCGGGCCAATTACCAGGATACAAGGAATTTTAGTTCTGCTATAGGCATGGAAACTGGCCGGGTGGGTTTGGGCCAATCCTCAAGAGACTGGGAATTCTAGTCTTGCCTGAGGCCTGAAACCCAGCTGAGTGCCTTTGGACCAGTCCCTTTCCACAGCGTTTTTACCCGGCGTTACAGTCTAGGGTTTTCCTTGCATCTATATCTGTAAAAGGGGAAATAGAAACGCCACCAGTGGCACAGCTTACCCCGTACAGGTATAGTGCACCCTCTGTGCTTTTATGCCTGTGGTGGTACATTGTTTAGAATGCAGCACTGCAGGCTCCTTCTGCCAGCTGCCAGTGTTTGGCAGTTTGATTCTGACCAGCTCACGGTTGTCTCAGCCTTCCATCTTTCCGAGGTCAGTAAAATGAGGATCTCTCTGATCTTGGAATTCTATAGTATTTCACATGTGTATGTGTAGTTTTTAAATATATTTATATTTTCTTTTCTTCAGTAATGTTCGATTCTCAAAAACTGGTTGCCTTGACGAATCCCTGCAATTTTCTTGCCAAAGTTTTTTCAGAAGTGATTTGCCATTGCATCTTTTATAGAGCTGAGAGAGTGGCTGGCCCAAGTTCATACAGTTGGCTTAATATCTCAGGCGGGACTAGAACTCCCTGTCTCCTGGTGATTGGGCAATAGTTGCCCAGCTGGCTTTGTGCTTCAGCAAGACTAAAACTCATAGTCATTTGGTTTCTTCTCTGGTGCCTCAAACGTTACGCTAAATTGGTTCTCAGCTTTTTAAATATCACGTTATGAAACATCTGTGTAGAAGGAAAGATTACGGTTTTTTTTTCTTTATAACGTTGCAATGCTTGCTTATAAGGAGAAAGGGTTGTTGAAGACCACATGTGATTGGCTTACCTTAAATCGAAAAATTCATCTTTTGCCTATTAACAGCACATTCTCTCTCACTTATTTCTGTTTAGGTTTTAATGTAGAAACGGTAGAATACAAGAATATTAGCTTCACGGTGTGGGATGTCGGTGGACAGGATAAGATCAGACCACTCTGGCGCCATTATTTCCAAAATACACAAGGTGAGTTGTTTGCGTTCTGCAAGACCCGCATACTGTGTCTATCTATTTAATCTGCATCAGCGTTAAATAGCTCCAGGATTGCATCGAGGTCACCAGGAAATCTTGTAAACTGCATGAATCAAATGGAAATGTGAAGGTCACAGGCAGTCCTCGACTTACAACAGTTCGTTTAGTGACCATTAATCCCTCAGTATTTTTGCTAAGGTAGTTGAAATGGAAGAAGGTCTGCAGATGTATAAAAAAAAAAAAAAGGATGTTGAGACTCTAGAAAGAGAGCACAGAAGAGCAACAAAGATGATTAGGGGACTGGAGGCTAAGAAATATGAAGAACGGTTGCAGGAACTGGGTAGGTCTGGTTTGATGAAGAGAAGGACCAGAGGAGACAGGACAGCAAATATCTACCAATACGTGAGGGGCTGCCCCAAAGTAGAGAGAGAGGGTCACGCTATTCTCCAAAGCACCAGAAGGCAGAACAAGAAGGCAACAGATGGAAACTAATCAGAGAAGCGACTTGGAATTAAGGAGAAATTTCCTGACCGTTACAGCCAAATGTCTATGGAGATCCTCAGTCATCCAGGTCATGGTTGTCCCAAAGGTGCTTTTTGAAAAGACAGCTGGTTTCTGGTTTTCCTTCAAAGACATTTCGCTTCTCCTCCAAGAACATCTTCAAAGAAAAACCAGAAAGTCCAGTTGCCTCTTCTCGAAAGCACTTTTGGGATTCCTGGCAGTGAGAACAATTAATCGGTGGAACAGCTTCTAACCCTATTCAGGAGTTGTAGGTGCTTCAACACTGGACGTTTTTAGGAAGAGGTTGGACGACCATTTGTCTCAAATGATACACCGTTGCCTGCCTCAGCGGGGGATTGGGCTGGAAGACCCCCCAAGGTCCCTTCCAACTTTGTTATTCGTTGCTAACTTTAAAAATGGTAGACTTCCGCTCCCAGGGACACACACACACACACACACACACACACACATACACAGAGCTAGCTAGGTCGGCTGGAGAGTTCTGGGTGGTAAAGTCCAACCACCTCGAAGCTGACATGGTCGAGGAACAGTGCAATTCTGCTTGGCTCTTAGGAGCCGGGTATTCCGTACCTCAAGTTGCCAAATTAAATGGGTCAAACAAAGGCTTTGGCTTGATAGCTGCCAGATTCACATAGCCTGTTAAAATATAAGTGTGGATTAAGAAAATACACGATTTAGCATAATACCCAGAAAACTTGAGCCATAGACCAGGAGGGAAAAGGCTAATCCACAATTCTGCCTTTGCCCTGATCTTAGGCGATCCTTTGTGCCTGGCACACTAGCAGCCTTTGCTTAATCGGGTTTGCCTCTTCCAAACACGAAACACTGACCTTTTGCTAAATCAAAGAGAGAGAAAAAACAGAGAAACGTTTGGCGTTAAGAAAGAGAGATTAAATGCAGTGTTACATAGCAGTGTTTGTGAGGCGTTTCAGCTTCTTATCTGAGTGTAATTGGTAGTTTACAGGGGGGGGGGAATTCATCCAGTTGGTGGTTTTCTTGCATCCTTTCTTCTCTCCCATCTTCTCTCTTTCTCTGTCCCTCCCTTTTTTCTCCTTTGTTTCTCTTTTCTTCTCTTCCTCTTTCCCTCTCTCTGCCTTCCTCTCCTCTTCCTTTCTGTCTCTCTCTTCCTCCTCCTGCCTTCTGTGTCTCTTCCTCTCTTGGTCTGTCTCTTTCTTTCTCCCTCCCTTCTCTCTCTCTGTCCTTCCCTCATTCCTGTGGTCACACAACCCCTTTCAGGGTGATCTTTTCATCACTCTACCAGCAGGTTAACCACATCTTGCTGATAAAAACTTTGAGCAGTAAAGTGGGATGCATGCAAACAACAGTGGAGGGGTGTGCGTGCTGTTTTCTCCTGCATTGTGAAACTGTTTATACACAAACTGTTGGTTTTAATTGCCTCGTGTACAATCCTCTTACCCAGAATCTTTTTATTCATTTGTTTGTCCAGTTTGAAGGCCACCCATCTGTAAGGGCTGATAGTTCATTGACAACATTTTTTCTCTTCCCCTCCGCCCAGTTTCCAGCTTTGTCTAAAAAAATATCCCGTTTCTCTTTCTGTATATTCCTTCCCCAAAGTCTGTAATTCTCTTGCATGAGACTGATATTGCAGCATGTGAAATTTTTGAAGCAGGCTAAGAAGATCAATCTCTGCGCTGTGTGGTTCACCTGAAACAGTAATTTACACCGTTGCAAAGTTTACTGCCTTTACTCTCTCGTGTGAGTAGTTTTGAAATCCAGTAATCAAAGAAAATCGGATTAAGGTACATGTGATTGTGGATGCTATTTACAAACACCCAGAAGTCAATTTCATATTGCTTGAAGCCTAATGTGGCAAGATTTTTCTCTCCCTGTCTGTGACTTAAATTATAAATATAATATTTCTTTCTCCATAAAATGGAGCAATGGTGACCGTAAGCCTGGATTACCTGCAACTTGAAGGTAAATAGACTTCAATTCCCGAAATTCCCTGACCATCCAGTTCATGCAGGCTTTTCCTTTTTCTCCCCTCCTCCCCACCCCCCACCCAAAAGGTCTTGGCAATCTGGGAATTTAACTCCACGTTCCTGAAAGCGGGCAGGGTCGAAAAAACACAGTTCTAGATGGCTGTTTGTTAGAACCTAGGCACATTTTTATTTAACAATTGCTGTTTCCTTTCAGGCTTGATCTTTGTGGTCGATAGTAATGACAGAGAGCGAGTTAACGAAGCCAGAGAAGAGCTTATGAGAATGTTGGCAGAAGATGAGCTCAGAGACGCTGTCCTTTTAGTGTTCGCTAACAAACAGGTAGGTGGGAAGAGATGACCCAGAGAACCGCTCTTCCTGTTTGAATGCGATGAACAGTTGCAGGAACTGGGATTGGCCAGTGGAGAAAAGGAAGGACTGGGGGGCGGGGGGGACATGACCGAAGGATTCCAGTATTTGAGGGGCTGCCCCAAAGAAGAGGAGGGGGTCAAACTATTCTCCAAAGCACCTGAGGGCAGGACAGGAAGCAACAGGTGGAATTAAGAAGTAATTTCCTGATTGTGATGACAATTAACCAGTGGAACAGAAGTTGTGGTTGCCCCATCACTGGAGGTTTCTAAGAAGAGACTGGACAGTCATTGTCTGGAATGGTATAGGGTTTCCTGCCTAAGCAGGGGGTTGGGATAGAAGACCTCCCAGGTCCCTTCCAACCCTGTTATTCTGCTACTGTTAGCCCTCCTATTTGTTGCACGGTCTTATTTTAGAAATCTCCCCGACGGCTTGTTTTGGGATGATGAAAAAAATCAGGGAGGATTCAAAGCTTCAGCTGTATGGAAAAATATCACAGGGAAATTTTTACTTGTTTTGAGGATTTTCCTTCAGTTGATCACTTTACCTGCAACCATCATAAATACGAGTTGGTTGCTAAAGGTCCGGTTTTTGGTCATGTGACTATGAAGATATGCTTCCACTGTAAGTGTGAAAAAACAGCCGTATGCAGATGTGGGATTCAGCTGGTCGGACCGGTTCAGACAAAAACTGATTGTTAAAATGCTAGCAGTTTGGCAAACTGGCTAATCCCATCACTGGCTGCCTCCGCCTCGGCTCGTTTTTGGGGTCATTTCCAGCCATTTTTCGGCTGAAAAACTGCCTGAAAATAGCTCAAAAACGGTAAAAATGGCTTCAAAACCAGCCAAAAAACAGGTCAGGAAGGAAGGAGATGGGAATGAGGAAAGGAAGGAAGGAAAAATCACCATTTACTATTACATATATAACACAGAATGGTGAAATAAAATTGTCTGGATCATATGCTACTCATGTGCAAAGCAAGCCTGCTGTGGCTCAGTATTTGGATTTGTACATGACAGGGGACACTTCACACAGCAAAAATTCAAAGTGTAGCTTATTCATCTTGGCCAGCAGCCTTGCCCCAAAACCTACTAGTTATGTAGAATCACAAGGCGATTGCTTTGTTCCACTGCTTAGAAATAATTAATAATCTTAATTTAGCTTCCAAGGGATTACTCACTCAAAGGCTCCATCAGCGCTTGGAGTGCAGTGTGCCTACAATTATCTAATAGTAAAATCTTACAACTACTTGCACAATGCAGACACACTCACTCCTAAGAGTAGACGCAGGTACTCTTCCATTTCTAATGAACTTCATGGTGTTTGCCATCCCTGAAACGATATAAAGTCTATTTTCATTATTGGGATTTTTTTGGGGGGTACGATGATAGTTGAACCCTTTACAATATGCTACGCTAGGCTTACTGCCACGGAAGATGCCTTGAGGAACACGGCATTATGATTCTCTATACTGTGCCTCCAGCCAGCTAAAAGAGGTATCTTGAAGTCGTCATTAGCTGTTCCATGGTTTGCCCTCTTCTCTCAGCGCAAACCTCATGGTGCTGCTGGCAGTGACAGAATCGGGGCATGGCATCTGCCCAGCTCCAGCGGGCTGTTGATGCGGGTGCAGGCAGGCCTCTCTACTGGCCCAGCCATCCAGAGGGGCTAATCCGGCTTTAGCTTAGTCTCTTTCAGAATTGCACGCACAGAGGTATGGCCAATCCTCCTCCTGCTATGTATTTATTATTTTGGGGGTGCAGACGGGCTTTAATTGTAAATTGCTTCTGAGGAGTCAATGGGATTTATTGCCTCGGCCACCACAGGTATGAAAATGCTGGCTGTTATGACACAGTGTATTACTTTTTAATAACCTCAGCCTCCGATGTCTTACTTTCCTTGGTGATGGGAGCAGAATGCTTTGCTGGTCTCTCCCCATCTTTTCACTGGGGAACTTGAGGGTCGGTTAACCCTTTCATTTCTGGAAGTGTTGTGTATAAGCCCCGAGGCCTGGGGGAGAAGGGAGAGTGGTCGGGAGGCAGGGATGGCGAGTTGGCCACGCCTAGCCAGTCATATGACCACCCGACCACACCCACCCAGCCAGTCACTAGGGCAGAGAACCGGTGGTTAAATTATTTGAATCCCACCACTGGTCCTAGACGGTCCTTTTTTCATTGCCGTTGTAACTTCGAACAGTCACTAAACAGGTGGATTCCAATCAAGGACTATCTGTATACCCAGCTGATGGCCTGCTGGCATTCAATATTAGGAAAGTGATAGGTGTAACACCCGCCTCTTGGTTATAGAATAGGTAGTCCTCACCTTACGACAGTTCATTTAGTGACCGGTTCTAAATTACAATGGCACTGAAAAAAGGTGACTTTGCCTGTTTTTCACACTTGTGACTGTTGCCCATTAGTCAGTCACGTGATTGAAATTCAGATGCTTGGCAATTGACTCATATTTATGACGGCTGCAGTGTCCCTGGGGTCACGTGATCCCCTTTTGTGACCTCCCGAGGAGCAAAATCCGTGGGGAAACCAGATTCACTTTACAAACATGTTGCTAACTGAACGACTGCGGCAGAAAAGGTTGTGAAATGGGGCAAATCTCGCCTAACCAGTGTCTCACTTAGCAACATCATTTTTGGCCTCAATTGTACTCGCTTTTTAGGAAGGTTGCAAAATAGGCCACCCCACCCCACCCCAACCGGCTGTGATCAGGGTGGGTGGAGGGTGGGAAACGCCTTCTCTAAAGCCAGTTGCTTCCCTTTCCAGGACCTGCCGAATGCCATGAATGCTGCGGAAATCACAGACAAACTGGGGTTGCATTCTCTCCGCCACAGAAACTGGTACATCCAGGCCACCTGCGCCACCAGTGGGGACGGCCTCTATGAAGGACTGGACTGGTTGTCCAATCAGCTCCGAAACCAGAAATGAACCCCTGAATTAATCCTCTTTTCTCCACCCCCTCTTCCCCCCCTCCTCTTCCTCTCCTCTTCCTCTTCCTCTCCCTCCTCCTCCTCGCTTTACTCTAATGTGGCAAACCGTGCTACTTCGTAGTATTGAGTGCCGGAAACTGTTTTCATCATCTCTTCTCGTCCACAGGATTTGTCCTTCACCACCACCACCACCACCACCACGCTGTACATGTGGCAAAACCACTCCAGGAAAGAAAAAAAACAGTTTTAACTTTTTATTTTCTTATTTAATGTAAATAGTTCTTGTTTTTCCCACAAGGCAGTTTCTGGTACTCCTATGCAATGTTATTCGGCTCTTTTTAAAATGATAAAAAGGTTTGTTTTTTTAACCACCCAATAACTTGTGAGTGAATTCAGGAAAAAAAAAAACGGTTGCCAGGAATCTGGTTTTATTTGTGTCGTGTGTGTGCGTGGGGGGGGCTAGATCCAAACGCGATCCCTCTCGGCTTGTGGATCTGGGCCGAGGCCTGATTTCCACAGCTCCGTTGTTAAGCCTGGGTATGAGCTTCTTTTCGGAAGAGACGGGGCTGGTGGGAAGGAGGCGGAAAGGCTGGAGCCCAGGACCCTTTGCGCGATTTCTGCAACGAGACGTGAAGAATTGCCGGCAAGTTTCCTTGTCCCGGATCATAAAATAGCCTCTGTCTTCTTTCAGCGCTTGGCCATTTTGTGACTGGAGGCGGATGGGAGACTGCCCAGAATTAAAGCGAAGTCTTTAGAGATTGCAGATTAATGAGAAATTGGGACACCCCACACCAGCCCCTGTACTCTTTTTAACTGCCCCTTAGATTCGGATTTTTTAAAAAACAACGTTTTGCCCTCCAACCCATGAGTGCCACCATCCTCCTCTTCCCCTCTGTCGCTGGGGAGCCTGTCTCCTTCAAAAGGAAAAAAAAAATCCCCCAATTTCTCCAGCCTAGAGTGAATTTTCCAAAGACGGTCCTCTTGCACGAGCGTCACAGCTGCAGCCACAAGTACTGTAACTTAAATAAGAAATGTCACACAAGCTTTCCGTTGTCGCATCCGGGAAAAGGGGGCGGGGCGGGAATACCAAAAACACGAGAGGGTTTGGTGATCGGGACGCCTTCCGTTCTTAGGCGTGTCTAGATTCCGTTTTTTGGAACGCGAGAAGCGCCCTCTTTGCATCCCTTCATACTGCGAGGTTTGAGATTTGCCATCCCAGATTTTAACTTTTTGTTTTTTTCTTTTGTATTTTGATAATTAAAAAAAAAACAAACACTGAAGAAGCTGGAGCTGTTGCGACTTGAGAAAAACACGATGAGAACTGGTTTGTTTAGTGTTGTGGACAAGAAAAAAAAAACCCCTCTCCTTGTTTTCTTTCAATACAGTAATCGACTGTTTTGTATACTTGTTTTCAGTTATCATTTCAACAAACGAGCACTGTAATTAAAGCTATTACAATAAAAATCTCTTAACTATTCCCCCGAGGTGTGTGTGGTTTGGCTTGTTCGCGCGGGCTCTGGAGTTTAATAATCGAGTAAGCGACACTTGCATTGGCTAGCTGGAGGTTTTTAAGAAGAGATTGGCAGCCATCTGTCTGAAATGGTGCAGGGGTTGGACTAGACAGCCTCCAAGGTCCCTCCCAACCCGTTTCTTTTCGTGTTCTGAGTGCTGGATGCAACAGGTACTGGCTGCGTCCACTTATTTTCATTCCCATTGATTGCAATGCAGAAGGGTTGATGCTCTCACTACGAATTATCCTCAACAACCGTAATTGAGCCCGGAATTACAGTCGTAAGTTGAAGCACTGACAGGACCGGAAGTCATTTTCTGGCCTTTTACTTGGTTGTTAGGAAACCCATTCATGGACAACAGTTGACTAAGCATGATTTAAATGGTTGTGGGGTCTCTTGGTGGTTTTCTTGCAGATGTTTTCATCTCTGCAGAAATTTCCAAAACACGATGAGAACTGTTTGTTTAGTGTTGCAAATTT